>NC_056735.1:850049291-850094291 GCF_019279795.1 Protopterus annectens | reverse complement strand
ATATGTTAGCTACTTGTAAGCTTTAATAACTTAACTGGTAGTTAAACAACAAAAATATTATATAGCTTTGAGTAAATATAGTAAATAAACATTATTTAAGTTTTAAATTAGCCAAAAAGCCTCTATAGAGCTTTTTACATCTTATAGTAAATAAGTTTTTTTTTTTTTTTGCTTAGTAGAAATGTATTAACCGTCACACTTTGATTGTTCCTTTTCTTATTTATTTCTTCACTTTCTTTATTTTATGCACAGCTAATGTGATTTTATTAAAAATCAAATCATTTTGATAAGATTATTAGTTATCAAATAATAAAAGTTTAATTTAGTGACCAGTTGAGTTTTCTGGGAACACTGGAACATGTTTCATTATGTTATATGATGTGCGAGTGTATAGATACAGTGGGGAAGTGCTTAGCTTGTTTTGAACATTACATTTTAGTTTCTTTTTTCTTTTCTTTTTTCTTTCATATGAAGTGGTTATTTCACATTTCTTGGGTTTGACCATGATATGGGTGGTTTAATAATTGATCCAGAGTAGTGCATAGTTGTTTGTGTAAATTTTGAGAATAGAATAACAATACATGTACTGACTGAATGTAGTGACTTGTGTAATGAAAAACCTGTTGAATAGAGCTTGCATAGTTTCAAAGCAGTTATTCCCCTCTTTAACCTCTTTTTTTCTTCTTACTTCTTCTCGGTAAGATCACAAGATTGATGTTTAATGTGTATGTTAAGATATAGAGAGTGAAGGGAAGGTGATTAGAGAAAGAAGAAGGACATCTTACTGACATTATGTGGGAAAGGTCATAAGTCAGATTAAAGCACTAATGCTTTCTGGAGTGAAATTATGATAGGAAACAAAATGTATATACTGTATTTTATACTTCATTATTAAGAGCTGCTTCATGGATCAGATGATACTATTTATACAAAAACTAGAAAGGTATAACACTCTTCTCTATGTGATGAAAAGCAATTACTGACAAATGCAGCTTTGTGCACAATGCTAAATGGTAGGAAATAAGTTATTTCTACAGAAATTCAAATAGAGACATATAACACAAGTAGTCTTATAGACATCATTTAGAGTTTAAATAAAACATTATTAATGGTAAAATGAATACATTATAAACTAGTTATTTAGTTAAATTGGATGTGACAATAATTTTAAAGGAACAGTCCATTTTTAATCTAATTGAATATATTGAACAATTGTTGGGCTGTTTTGCTGTTCTTTTATACTGATAATTCTTGGATCCTAGATCCACTCCCATGCTCTTTAGCACATTGGGCAATGAGCACCCTTCAGCACTTGTTTCCATAACAGGTATGGGTTTTACGTGGTCAGGTTGCTAGCCCGAGGCCCAACTTTTTTAGCAGTAGAATCCTTAATGCCCTTATGCCCATGAAAAACAGTCTCTGGATCTGCAACAGGATTTTTGAAAAGGAACTTGTGGGACTCAGGAACCCTATATTAGGTCATTATATAAAATATATAATATTTGCTAAGAGTTATAGGTTGCATATGTTGTACAAAGGAATGACTTATGAATAAATGTTTAAAGAATGAATATACTACTTTTGAAGGAAATGAATGTTTGCAGTTTATAAGAAAATGTGCATTATATCTTTGTTTAGAGAATATATGATTTATAATTCTGCTATCATTTGATTAAACTATACCATAGTGTTTATTGTAATATCTTGAAAATATATTCAGATGTGTGATAATTCTATTTATAGGTGCAAAACCGTGTATTAAGATAATTTAATATGTTGAATGATAACTCCTGAATTACAAATGCTAATGGAATTAAATGAACTTAATAATATATTTTATGATAATATATTACTTAACCTTTTATTTAACTGTAATTTTCAAATAGTAGAGGAGAGGAAATCTGTTTAGACAATATGTTTGGGTAGGGATACTATTCAAACTAGGAGTATTAAACTTCATGAAGGGTGGAAAATATGAATTAAGGTCATGTTTAGTATTTCATACTTTGTCTTTTATTTGCTGTCTACTACTAATAATAAAATAGGTTCAACTGACAACTTTCTAAATATTATATTTATATCTATTTACAATTTTAGTTTTATAGAAATGGTGAAATTAGTTATATGAACAAATGTGTAGACATATTTTTAATATAATATGACATGTGGGAATTGCATCTCTATTAATGTTAATGGATCGAACAGTGGTAGTAACAGGAGTAGTTTAAATAAATATTTAAAGATGTTTAAAGCTCAAATTATATTTTTACAAGAGACACATTTAATACAAAAAGATATAGATAGGCATAATACAAATTGTTACTCTGTACTTGCTAGTTTCCATTATAAACAGAAGAAAAGAGGTGTAGCAATACTATGGAAACATTTTATACCATGTTTTGTTTAACGACTTTAAAAATAAAGGGGAAAATATATATTTTAATTAATATTTATTGGCTTCCTGGAATGGACGTAAAAGTTATTAAACATCAACTTGAAGAGATAATGCAGTTTTCTAAAGGGGGTGTTATTCTTGCAGGAGACTTTAATTGTATATTCAGTGATAAATATACTGAAGCCATCAATAAGCAAGGAATATTTGCTTCAGCTAAAGCATTGATAAATGTTAATGATATGTTTAATATTAAAGACATAAATGAATTTTGAGATTCAAATTCATTATTTTTTACTTACTTTTCACACAGATGTACACAATTTAAAATAGATCGAATGTATGTTTCAAATGATATAACAACAAGATTAAATAAAGTTAAAGCAGTTTCTTGTCCTCTGTCAGACCATAATTCAATTACACTTAAAGTTTTAATAAGTGCTAAAAATAATATATCCATCAAAGAAACCCAGCATATATAACTACTTTAAATGAATTTAAGGATTTTTTTTAATGAAGAAACTCAGACTTTTATAGACATAAATAGTATAGAAGGTATATCAGTGATATTTGTATGGGACTCCTTAAAATAATTTTTATATGGTAAAATCATATGCTGACATATTAATAAGAAAAAAATCAATGGGATAAGGAATTATTAGACTTAAAAGATAAAGTAGATACACTTAAATCAAATATACAAAGAGGTAAAATAAGACTTAACGGAAGAACTTACTAGATTAAATAAAAAATACTTAGACATTTTGTATCATAAGACATGATAAATCTAGAAAAAAATTAATATGAATTCTTATTCCTTAAATCCTAAGAATCAACATAAACTAGTAATTAGATCAAAGATGATTACTAATTCTATTCATGTTAAAGAGATATATGTTCCAGATGGCAAAAAGATGGTTATGGAGTGAGAAGATATTTTAGAAGCATTTAGAACTCATTACAACAAAGTTGATTAATATAATACAGCAAATGTATCACAAGATATAATTATAACTTTTATTAAAAACATATGAAAAATAAACTATAGAAAGAACAGATAAAGTTATTCCACAAACCTATTTCAATGACAGAGCTTAAAGCTCAAATTAATAAGCTAAAACTTAATAAGTCTCCTGGAAATTATGGTATTTTCCTATAATTATATAAATTAATGCCTAAAAAGACTTTAGTTGTACTACTGAATGTATATTCATTAGTTAGAGGATTATCAAATGTTCCAACATCTTGGAAATATATTTTAATTTCTCCTATTTTAAAAGGTGATAAAGATACAGCAAAATGTTCTTCCCAGAGAGCAATTTTCTTATTAAACATTGTTTACAATATATTTATGGCAATGTATGCAAATGGAATTAAACAATTCCTTCCCATGTTGATAAATGAGGACCAAACTGGATTCATAATAAATAGAAATTCATTTGATAACATAAAAAGAGTAATTACAGTAATAGATTATGTTAATATGACAAATGGAAACTTGACTTTGGTGTGCTTAAATATTAATAGTGCCTTTGATTCAGTGCACTGGGATTACTTATTATCTGTTTTGGTGGAATATAACTTTTCAAATAACTTTATACAGCTCATTAAACTTCTTTATGAGAATTCCTCTGTTAATATAAAAATTGGTTCATATAATTCCAAACCAATTACAATTACTAAAGGTACTAAACAAGGATGTCCTTTATCACCATTATTATTTGCTTTAGTTATGAAACCACTTGCAAATTACATTAGGTCAAATATGAATATCAAAGGCATTCAAATAGAAGATAATCTGAATTCTAAAATACAACTTTTTTGCAGATGATATTTTATTAACTTTGAATGAATAGAATGATTCTCTTCATGCTTTATTTAATTCAATAGATTTTTTTTCAGAATATGTCTCAACTTAGTTTTAATGATAGTAAAGTTAAGGTTTTAATCATAAATTAAAACTAAGATTTTAATTATAAATTCTAATTCATAAAAAAATTGATAGGAAATACTCTACATATATTGTAGAAGACAAAATTAAAATTAAAAAGTTAGGAATTATCTTAACAGATAATATTAAAAAATATGACTACAATTAATTATACTAATGGTTTAGATAATAGAAAACATTTAACTAATAAATGGAATAAGCTTTTTTTTCCAGTGGAAGGGAGACTGCCTTTAATTAAAATAAGTATCATTTATTTATTTATTTATTTTCAGTTTGATTACCGGGGAAGTCCACTGGGCCAGAATGTGCCCATTTTCAGTGGAGGCCCGGGGAGAAAAGCTCCATAAGCAACACGAATACAATAAAGGTTACATAATGCAAAGGTAAAATACATATATAAATTCATACAATCAGGAACAGCAAATGCATGAATTGTACATTATAATCACAATTAAAGACAACAGATGACACAGTTTACAGGTATTTACATTTGGAGCAACAAGTTATCTGTGCTTACACCTGCTTACTGCTGCCATATTCATCCAATATTCTTCCAAAAATATTATATATTATACAATCTATATTTCTATCTCTCCCTAAAGATGGTATAAGCCAATCCCCCAGATTTACTAATCTTCTGTGCAGGACTAGTCTAGTCCTGCATGGAAGTGCCCGTTTAGGAGCAGGATGGCAGCACACCATACATAGTAATGAAGGTGCGCTGCCTGAGCTCCCAGGCTTACACAGAGCGTGTACGAGTGCAGGGAGCATGTCTGAGAGCAGAGCTCTCAGAATAAACATGCCCCTGCAATGTTAAACAGCAGAAAGTGGAAATAAATGAGAGAGACTGCTCATAGTTGTCCACATATCCCCACCAACAGTCCCCCATGTGTACAACAGCAATAGGACATAAAAATCAAAAGAAGAAACCTCTGTATTGTTTTCTAAAACTCCGAGTACAGCTAGCCGTAGGTGCACGGGTGTGCCCATTGCTTAGCTATGGTTAAAGCAGCCTAAAAGGCTGAAGAGGATAACAAGGATGATATATGCAAATGAAGCATCTCAGCAATAGTGTAGTGGGCAGAGTGTTTGCCTAATGAGCAGGCATTCCAAGTTCAAATCCCACTGCAGCACAGTCTATTTTACATGGCAAAGCATGGTATAAGCAATATTTGTATTGCAAAACCCACTAAATAACATATATTTATGAAGTGGAGTACTGCAAGAAATGCACATGTGAAGATTCAGTATCATAATGAATAAGGCAGGTGTAAGCACAGATAAGCAGTAGTAAGCATATGTAAGCACTAGTAAGCATGTGCAAGTGCATTTGTGCAGGGGTAAGCACTGCCTACACAGATTAAGCAAAGGAGAAGCTGACTGGGTGTAAGAAACTGTGACTGAAAGTTAGCAGTGTTCACCTCAGCACAAACCCACTCAAACCCGTGGAAACCCACTTACAACTGCTTTAAAGGGCCTTAATCACTCTGTATCCAATGGCCAGTGTTCTGCCCAGCAAAAAAATAAACAGCCTCTGCTAGGCTCAAACCCAGGATCATGCACACCATACACAAAATGATTTACCACTAAGTCATGCCAGATATGCATAAATTGTATGTTGTCAGAAACATAACCCCAGCCCAGTCATGCAACAGTACAGAGAATGTATACCTACATCTAGATGTATGTGGGTGTAAATATATTACTGTCTAAATGAATACAATGTATCTATACATGTAGTTACAGGTATATACATATATCTATAAATATCCAGAAAAATATACATATATATATATATATATATATATATATATATATATATATATATATATATATATATATATATATATATATATATATATATATATAGTAATCCTCCCAAGAGCCACAAAAGTCGTGAAACAGCTAAAACAAGCTGTAAACAGTTCACTTTATTAACGCACTTCACAGACAGCAAATAAATCGCGTTTTCGTCCCTCCAACTCAGGACTTCATCACACAATAACATGAACATTAACCATGACTTAAATATACAATTAATTATGCAATAAACCAATAAAACCATAACGTTTGAATTCAAAAACACCAATCCCTTTGGTCTATATATATATATATATATATATATATATATATATATATATATATATATATATATACAAATATATGAACATATATACATACAAATGCCGACATCTACACATATATATATCAACACCTATATGCCCACATATCCACAGCAAGTTACATGTATGTACGCAGATATATATCTTTGTAGGTATATACAGACATAGGTATAAATATGTAAGCAAATATATATATATACCCATATAGGTATATACGGCCAGACATCTGTAGATAGCAATGGTAGATTAACAGAAACATATATGTCCACATGCACTATTAATGGGCTTGAGAGGCCCCAAACAATATACGTCTCGTACGAATTGGCATACCCCCCCAGCCAAACATGTCCGCCCTGAAATACACTACCAAGCTCATTTTATTGTAAGTGTTTCATTTAAATAGGGATTTAAATTAGTCTCCTTTTATGTTTCACATGTTGATATCACATTCCCCTCTCCCCCACCCACTAGGCAGGCTGACCAGTACACACCCATCCAACCCAGGCCATCCTCACCCCATAAATTCATTACCCACAGTTCTGCTCCCCCCCACTGCACACATGCAGCCACCATCCCTTCCCTGGTTACCGGCCCATAGCCACCACACCACCACACATTGCCCACCCTCCACTCCCCCCCCACCCAGAACCCATCCTGTATGTTGTCCGGACCCAAGTATCCTAGGTCTGCCACACACTGTAGTCCATGCACATAGCCATGAGTACCTTTGCAGCTCTGTTGTTTGACGAAAGTTGAATACTTAAATTGTGGGATGTCCTGCATGGGGAGAATGTTTCCCTGGTACCAACAATAGATTGCACGTGTGACTTTTTTTACACTAATGGTTTTATTTGTAGGTATTGCAAAGCATACGTAGCATACAAGGTTGGCCATTATGCACACGAAACATAGTAATACCAGTCTACATAACGGGACATGTAGCTAAATATGTAGATGTAAGTGTGTGTGTATATATACCCATAACTAAATAGATATATACCTCTCCCTCTCTGTAGTACATATGTATACATATATACACAAATATATATATATATATATATATATATATACCCACATATAGATATATACATATGCAGACAACCATACATCCACATGCCGTTAGATATATATACAGCAATATATATATATATATATATATATATATATATATATATATATATATATACACAGATATAGATCTATGATATGATACAGCACATAAGAAAGACATATGATCACAGACCATGCCAATGGGGCTGAGGGGCCCAATCGACATACGTGTAACACCTACCATTACCCCCCCCCCAACCAGACAGGGGAAACATACAAGCACACAAAAAGAGTAAACAATCCACTGCTCCCCAAACCACAGGCCGGAAACAACCAGTGGGGGGAACACTGTGGACCCACTAAGTCTAATCTTGAAGCAGAGACAGGAACGTCCCTTGCGGGACACCCCAAAATTTTCTTGTGATTGGAGTTCTGTCCATGCAATGACCTATCAAGGCAGGGTATGTATGTACTCAGACTACAAGGTTGGGAAAGCCTGATGACCTATGTGTTGAGACAATGTACGAGATGGGTCCCAAGAAGTGGAGAGTGGACAGTGTGTAGTGGTGTGGTTAGACCCAACCAGCACCCAGAGTAAGGATAAGTGCTGTAGAGGAGGGGCAGGGGGGAAACTATGGGTATGAAATTATGGGCCAAGGTGTGCAGGTGTTGGCTGGAGCAGTTCTATTTGGACCATCTCGGGGATGTAAGCAATAGTGTGCATTGGGCAGAGCTGCCACCTAATGAGTCCCACTGCAGCACAGTCTATTTTACATGACAAAGTACAGTATAACCAGATGTGTTGTTGCAAATCCCACTAAATAAGACCAAAGAACACATAGTCGCAGCACCCCACTGTAGGCATGTAAGCCGATCTAATTGGCATCACAAGTTATTATTGTTGTTCTCACCCCCACCCAGGGGTGTGAGTGTCCAAACCTACCTCCAAATGCAGTGTATATGCACAGCTCTTGTAGAATTAATGGCCAGCTGTGAACCTTCCCTTCATCCTTCCTGCACATCCCCAGATATTTCCCCTATCTGTCCCTCTTTGTGCCCCATTAACACCACTTACCTATCAACCCCTTTTTCATTTCTATTAATGTTTACAGTTACAAGTAGATGACACCCTCTTCCCCAACTATATTGGCAGAATCTGGAACCCCCTACCCACATGTATTACCTCAGTTGTCCCACAGGACACATGTAAATAACACATGAAGGAACTCCTCAAGCACATTTGGATCAGCACATGCTCACCACTTGGTGAAATACCCCCCCAACTTACACTCTATACCCCTACATCAACTAGTGAAACTGACACCTATTGTCCTGACTCACATACAAATCCCAGCATCCTTCAAACCTTCCCAATTGCTCCCCCACCAATCATTCCAACAGCCTACTATACAGTGACAATGTCCCCCCTCTACCTACTTACCTACCCATCATTATTCTCCTCTGCTGTACCACACAGGTATGGCATAACCAAACCTAACCAGAATACCTGAGTGTAACCTATCCAGAACTGTTAAACTGGAATCTAACTTCACCTTAAACTGACCTTTGTCAACAGTCATACCTGACATGTAAACCTAACCTAAGCATGAAGAAAGTGGCATGTAGCTATGTTACGTCTGTTACTCTCTATGAATGTGAACACCTCAGTATTACTTATAATGTGTAGCTGGGGTTTACTGTGGAGCTCCACTTCCCAGGCCACTGCTAAAAATGGACAAGCATCCAGTCAGATTGTCCCAGTCAACAAATGTAAACTAAAGCAGGAAGTAGCATGGGGGTATGTGGGAGCAAGTGGGTTTAAGCCTCTTTGGGCGGCAGTAAGCAATGCCCACACTGGTTTAGCAATGTAGAAGCCAACTCAGTGTAAGACACCGTAACCAGAGGTCAGCAATGCTGAGCTTTGTGCAAACCAGTGCATGCCCACCTACAATTGTTCTACAGTGCCTTAGTCACTCTGTAGCCAACAGCTCTCATCATGCCCATTAACAAAATAATCTGAACTCCCAGGTTGCAACCCCTTAAGACTGCACACTATAGTCAAAGTGAGTTACCACTAAGCCATGGCAAATACACATTCAGCTGCTGTTATCACAAACATATCATCCAGCACAGTCATTCAATAGTATAGAAAATGCATGTAAGTATGTAGATTAATACCAGCAAATATGTGTACATTGCTCAATCACAGTATTTTGTGCAGTCTATGTGTATCAAAGAACAGTGCCTGTCAAATCATACTGTGAGAACAGTAGTCTTGCATAATACTGAAGAGAATAATGAAAAATGGTGCACGCCGTGGGGGCGTGTGGGTGTGCTTCATGCACAGAATGTCACACCTGGGGCATCGGTTCCGCAAAACCGGGAGATGAAGCTGGTCAGGTGTCTGAGCAAACTGCTGCTTCTCAAACCCCTGGCAGGATGCTACCAGTGGGAGAAACAGTGCAGACCAGCTAAGTCTACTTCTAACACAACAACAGGTCTGTCCCTGATGGGACGAACCAAAAATTGTGAGTCACATCGATGTTTCCAGCAGTATTGGAGGAGGATCAAGGGAAGGCTCATACGTATGTGGACTAAACAGATGAAGAGCCTGCAGAAGCCTGGGTCGAGACAGTATAATGGAGGAGTACTGAGACGTGCAGAGAGGGAAATGTGTGGAGGTGTGGTATGGCTGGGCTAGCAACTGGAGAATGGATGGATGCTGTGCATGTGGAGCTTGGGGGCTGGGGGAAGGAGACATGGGCATTACATTATGGTAGAAATATGCAAATGAAGCAGAATAGCAATAGTGTAGTGGTAGAGCATCTGACCAATGATCAGACATTCACAGTTCAAGTCCCACTGTAGCACAGTCTATTTTATATGACAAAGCACTTTATAACCAATATTTTTGTTGCAAAACCCAGTAAATAGCTTATATATATATATATATATATATATATATATATATATATATATATATATAAACTGGAGTACCGCAAGAAATGCACATGTGACATATCAGTGTCCGACGGAATAAGGCACTAGTAAGCAGGTGTAAGCACATATAAGCAATAGTAAGCATATGTACACACTAGTAAGTGAGCTTAAGGCCTTACAACTGCCTTAATCACTCTGTATCCAATGGGCCTTTGTCAGCCCAGCAACAAAATAAACAGCCATGCAGGTCACAAACCCAGGACCCTATACACCATAGTCCCAGTAGCTATGCACCAAGCCATAACAGAAACACAGAAGAATGAGGTAGTAGCAAACATGTCCTCACCATAGTATAACCAAACTGAACCTGTGAAAGGCATCAGTATACAGTCATATGTGCATTAACTGACTACAGAGCATACATATGTGAACTGGAGTATTGCAGTAAGTCCAGATGTGAGGTGTTACTGTAATTAAGTGTAGACATTCCCAGGACCCCATACAGTGTACATACACATGTCTCAAGGATACAAGACACATATATAACATGTGATGAAGAACAAATCAATGCCAAAAGGCAAATATCATGCAAATAATATAATATGCACTGCTAAGCATAGCACAGCACTGGCTGCCAGATTACTGGCAGGATACTACCAGTGGGAGAAACAGTGTCAACCTGCTAAGTCTACTTTTAAACAAATGCATGTCCAACCCTGGCGGGATGACCTCAAAAATTCTTCTAAAAAAAGTCCTCGGGGTAACATACCATGCCTCACAGGTAAGCAAAGATGGTAACGTATGTTTGCAGACTAAATGTGTGGGAAGCCTGAAGATCCATAGGGTGGGACAACTTACGTGAAGGGTCCCGAGCAGTGTTGAGTGGGCAATGTGTAGTGGTGTGGTTAGATTTGGCTGGAACCTGTAGGAAGGACGATTGATGCGGAGGAGGAATGGGGGGGAGATGATGGGTATGACATTATGGACTGAGGCGTGCCGGGGTTGGATGAACCCATTCTAATGGGACTGGCCAATGGATATCAGCGAGAAAGGAGGGGGGACACAGGGAAGGTACTGAGACATACCATTTCCCATGGCAAACCACGTTATGGGTAATATGTATGTTGCATAACCCACGGAATAACATATATATCTATACATATATATACATATATATATATATATATATATATATATATATATATATATGAACTGGAGTACTGCGGCCACAAAATAACATATATATATATATATATATATATATATATATATATATATATATGTATGTGTGTGAAAAAAGGAAAACGAAAACAGAGCCACGGAACCTTGCTCCAGCACAACAAAACACTCGAAGTAAATCAGAAAAAAGCTGAACGCAAATTTTATTATTGAGCGTTTTCGCCTTGCTAAAATAGCTTGGCTTCCTCAGAGATCAAGTAAAAATAATTAATTAATCAAGCTTAAATACTAATAGGAAGTGATGTCACTGAATAGCCATTTTTAAAAACCATCACAAAAAACATATACATATATTTATAATACAAAACAAATTAATCCCCTAACAATATAAATGTTGCATTCTAAGTAATCTATAATAATGAACACATCTATGTGAAATAAAATTCATAAAACCAAAAAAAACGAGCAATCAACATTTATGTCTATCAACTTATTCATAAAACTATATTTAAAACATATCTAGTGACCAAGTATATACCAATTAAAGATGTGCCAGAACTAATAATTCCTATTATTCATGTCAAAGGGTCAACATAAATAACTTCTTAATTTTAGGACAGGTAAAATATTACAATTATCATTTAACCCGGGGGCATGGAAGGCATCCGTTCTAAACTGCCACTCTAATTCCCTCAATTCTAACAATAATGGGAAAGGGCCCCCTCTAATCGATGGAGTAATTTGATCTATCGCCATGAAAGAAAAACTATGTCCTGGAAAATCCATTAAGTGTTTAGATAGAGCATTATTAGGATTTTCTGTTCTCATGGCATACAGGTGCTCGTACAGACGATCACGCAATCTGCGGTCCGTCTTTCCAATATAGAAAGAGGGACAGCAGTTGCAGAAAGTGGCATAAACCACTGCTTTACTTTCACAATTAAGGGGCATTCTGATAGTGTATTTCCTGTCCCTTATTGTAAAGGTCTGACCAACCTTAATAAGGTTACATCTGTTACAAAAACCACATGAATACATCCCCAACCTTTTGTTAAACCGTGTATATATGATATTTTGGATGAAGTAACTACAAAAAGAGTTAATGGTTTTTTTTAGGGCTATTTTGTCAAGTAATATAGTGGAGGTTGCTTCAACACCTATTTCTCCGCAAGAAATTGTTTTGAGTACTGAGAATAGGAGGCTATTTGAAGCAAAAAGATTTGATCCTACCCTTTGTTATATCACTACATTTAGTTTTGACTCCAGAAAAATTGTGTCAATTATCCAGAAGAATTAGGACTTCATTTTGAGTAACCCTATGTTAGTTAAAAAATTTGGTACTTGTCCCAAATTTGTTTTCAAGAGGAGTAAGAACTTAAAGGAGTTACTGCAGATGAATAACCCCGATACACGGTTTAACAAAAGGTTGGGGATGTATTCATGTGGTTTTTGTAACAGATGTAACCTTATTAAGGTTGGTCAGACCTTTACAATAAGGGACAGGAAATACACTATCAGAATGCCCCTTAATTGTGAAAGTAAAGCAGTGGTTTATGCCGCTTTCTGCAACTGCTGTCCCTCTTTCTATATTGGAAAGACGGACCGCAGATTGCGTGATCGTCTGTACGAGCACCTGTACGCCATGAGAACAGAAAATCCTAATAATGCTCTATCTAAACACTTAATGGATTTTCCAGGACATAGTTTTTCTTTCATGGCGATAGATCAAATTACTCCATCGATTAGAGGGGGCCCTTTCCCATTATTGTTAGAATTGAGGGAATTAGAGTGGCAGTTTAGAACGGATGCCTTCCATGCCCCTGGGTTAAATGATAATTGTAATATTTTACCTGTCCTAAAATTAAGAAGTTATTTATGTTGACCCTTTGACATGAATAATAGGAATTATTAGTTCTGGCACATCTTTAATTGGTATATACTTGGTCACTAGATATGTTTTAAATATAGTTTTATGAATAAGTTGATAGACATAAATGTTGATTGCTCGTTTTTTTTGGTTTTATGAATTTTATTTCACATAGATGTGTTCATTATTATAGATTACTTAGAATGCAACATTTATATTGTTAGGGGATTAATTTGTTTTGTATTATAAATATATGTATATGTTTTTTGTGATGGTTTTTAAAAATGGCTATTCAGTGACATCACTTCCTATTAGTATTTAAGCTTGATTAATTAATTATTTTTACTTGATCTCTGAGGAAGCCAAGCTATTTTAGCAAGGCGAAAACGCTCAATAATAAAATTTGCGTTCAGCTTTTTTCTGATTTACTTCGAGTGTTTTGTTTTGCTGGAGCAAGGTTCCGTGGCTCTGTTTTCGTTTTTTATAAGTTTGTTTTTGTTTTTATATTATTACACCAATATGTATGTGTGTGAACCAGAGTACTGCAGGAATTGCACATGTGAGTTGTCAGTATCATAATGCATAAAGCAGTAGTTAGGTTAAGCAGCAATAAGCTGTAGTAAGCATATGTCAGCACTAGTAAGTGAGTTTACGTTTACAGGCTCAGCAAATCTGACACAAACTATCTGTAGGCATATGTAACCGGAGGTTTGTGTTTGCATGACTGTAAGCACTGCGTCACAAAGTAAGCAATTTCGTGGCTACCCTGGTGTAACTGGAGTTTACCTGCAGTTGGCAATGCTTACCATCACACAAACATGCTTATAACTGCTTACAAGTGCTTTAATCATCCTGTATCCCACCACCCTTGTTCAGCCCTGCAACATAATTGACAGCCACTGCAAGACTCAAACCCAGGACCCTGCATACCACAATCATAGTGAATTAACACTACATCATGTCAGATATACATAACTCCCAACTATTCCCAGACATATCATACAGCACAGTCAATCTGCATAAGGGGAATTGTATTAATGTCATAACACTCAGCATCTTATTGCAAACATTCTGGACAGTGTGACAAAAGTGGGGTACAAATTGGGATAAATGTGAAATATTGTTCATATACATGTAAAACGTTGCTAGTTAAACAGTGATCTGTTGTAATACACATAATCTGAACAACATGATATCTGAAACTGTAATGTATTATCATTCCTGACTGACCACATGCCTGACATCATTCACGTCAACTGGCCAGACGAATGTGGGATAGGCCAATATTGTGAGCCAATCATGCATGGACATATGGACAGTTAGAGATCTGTAAATGTACAGAGATACACAGGTACATATAAATGTATGACTCACACATACATTATATCACATCAATAGTATATAGGTAGATAGATAAATATGTCCACATATATTTATATGGATAGATATGTGAATTGCATCACCAAATAGGAATAACAACCAGAACCTCCACCACAAAATAACTGATCTTATGCACAGTTAATGGGGATGGGGGATCAAATGAGGGATACCTGGTAATGACTGCTATGTTCCTCCCTACCACAGCCATAACAGATATGCTACGCAATGCAATATCCAGTACATGCAGTTCCCACAACTACAATGGTCTAACAGTAAGCCAATACAACTGTATAAAGTCAGGGCAGTATCTGAAACATATCATCCAGTCCAGTCATGCAACTGTACAGAGAATGTATACCATCATCTAGATGTATTTGTGTGTAAATATATTAATATCTAAACTGATAAAACATATCTATATATGTATAAATATATATATATATATATATATATATATATATATATATATATATATATATATATATATAGCTGTCTAACACTATATAGATATATATTACTATATATGAACATATATACATGCAAATGCCTACATCGACACATATATGTGTCTACACATATGTTTACATATACACAGCAAGTTACATATGTGTATGCAGATATACATCTATGTAGGTATATATGGACATATTTATATATATATACATATATATATATATATATATATATATATAGATATACATATACATATATATATATATATATATATATATATATATATATATATATATATCAGCAGATATATATCTGTATCGGTACATATGGCCATACATCTGTAGAGAGCAATGGCAGATTAGCAAACACACATATGTCCACATGCACCATTACTGGGGTTGAGAGGCCCCACACACTATATGTCTTGTACAACTAGGCATCCCCCCACGGCCAAACACATTCATTCTGCAATACACTACCAAGTGTTGCAGATCCGTAACCAGGACATGACACGACATGGGGACAGGATGTTAACAGTACATCCCACCTGTATGATGTCAGGTTGGTACTGGTGACATATCATGCAGTGCAGTCTGCCTCCCATAGGTAATGTAAAATGTGGTAGCCATCAACATCCCCAGTAGACAGATACACAGACACAGATATGCAGATACATATGTGCACACACACACACACACATATATATATATATATATATATATATATATATATATATATACATACATATATATGGCTATACATGTGACTACACATACACACACAGATATATGTACAGTAAGATACATATGTAGAAGGTGCACACAATATGGGACAGCCACTCTGCCTACAGTTAACACCTGAACAACTGGACACTGTATGGGCCACCCATACAAATGGCAATCATTGCCTGCAACATATACCCACCGAGAGGTCATAGAGAAAACACCACATACAGGTTTGCAGAAATGGAATACCTTTGATTGTGTACTATTACAGTTTGATATGCCATGTCGTATAGCTGTTCAGACACTGACATCTATATAAACAGAGGAATGCAACCCTGAAACAGGTATACTAATACAGTAGTCTGGAAAGGTTCACAACTGTTGCTGTACAGGCCAAACCCTTCAAATTGTACAACAGTGAGGACATACTGGGCCACAGGATACCAAATGATCAACAGTATGTAATGCAGGTGTATAGTCCAGCAGCCTCTATCTACACTCTGTACAACAGCAGTGGGTGGTAAAGATGTCATGTGACCAAATGAGTTGTAACTGTGAAATAACAAGGTATAACTGACACCATCACATGCACACTGACAAACAGAACAGTCTGTCTGGCAGGAGGCAGTGGGCTTGCAGTAACCAAGTATATGTAAGTAATGTAAATATAGGTGAATATATGGCACTTTACATCCAGATACCTTAAGGCAGCTCAGCCCTGATACCCCCACATATTTAACAGCCTAGGTCATTTATGGTGCTCCCCCCAAGACTCAATAATACAGGGCCATATACTACTCTTACATACACTGGCCTCTGGAGAGCATAAGAGCACACATGTATTGTGTAGGTGATGCCCACACATATATTGCCCCAGCCCCCCCATATGTGTGGGGGATACAACAGAAGTGGACTGATGGCAGCAATGGCAGCATGATATACTTTCAGCCCAGTACAGAACATCCCGCACAGCATGTCATATATGCAAAGCTTGATATGTAGGTCATGTACTGATAGCACTCAACACACGCACTGCCAGTGGAATATCTGACACAGGACCTGTGTGTTGGACAGACAACACATGATAGGCACACCTCTGGCCACCAAGAGGATATGCCCACAGTTGAGAGCTATGCAGCATTCCAAGGTAAAGTAGTATGTACACACACATAGTTGTCAGGGGTTTGATACTCTGTGCTAGAAGGTGTGTGACACAAACATCATTACAATAAAAAGCATAACACAACTCTACCTACATTCTGTCTGTAGTTCCTGAACCTCCTACAAATATGTAGCTGCCCTGAATGTGCCGGTTCTACTGTAAGAGGTATTGCTACCTGCTGTCTGTAATACTGATGCCCACACACAGGAAGGACTGTACAAACATCCACAGAATGTCCAGGTTATGCCATCAAATATAACTCCTACTGTACATAATATGTGAAGCAGTCTAATATCTCACTGGCTTGTTAGCAGATATGGATGACACTAATTATGGTGTACAGCACATATGCACCACGTCATGCACGACATATGTACACAGGTTGGCAGAGATGTGGCTGGCAGCACATACACAGGGTCAATAATGACATGCTGCTGTGATAACCTCATACATTTACTGTTGTAACAGGATTTGTGGCAACATATGTCCTATGAGGGATAACATGTCAGAAACTGTCATGGCTTTCACCATCTACAGACTGCAATCTTCACACTACCATCTGCAGTCCACAGATAGATGCTCCATTGGTAACACATGAAACCAAAGGCACAACACACTGCCCTGTCTGCAGATGGGGATTCCACATAACCATGGAACTTACATGGCAGGTATGGATACATGTAGGAAAGACATATCCACACATACACTGTTAAACCAACAGTACACCAAATGCAGTATAGCAGCACTTACAGTCTGTAGGCAGGTCAGGCACATCCCCCTCCTGTGTGTTGCCCTGTTTCCACAGTGTATGTTGTTAGAGGTAAATTCCAATCCATCTCAGATGCTGGTTGCCAACCAACAGATCTAGTTCCTGCTCACAGTGAATGACAAGGGCCAACACCAACATGATGTTCCTAGATATCGAGTGTGTTTCCATGCAATTGGCTATGGGAATGTTACCACAGCTGTTCCACATGCAATCAGCTAGGGGAGGGCTGAAATTTGTGCAGATGTCATCAGCTGATCATGAGCATCACTTAAAATACACGTGCTGCTGCCTAAGCAAAACAGATGCACGTCTAGGTCTCCACATCCACCAGAGAGGGAGTGGGAGAGGCAGACAGAAGCAAAGACATGTCAGGGAGGGGTGAGAGAGTAAAACTGCAGCTTGTTTGTGTCACACACCTTCTAGCACAGAGTATCAAACCCCTGACAACTGTGTAGTGCTATCACAGTTTGATGCAGTTATTGGATGCACCACATGGGTTACCTGTTGTGGAGCCCTCAGAACATATATGTGATGGTGAGTGACATCTGCAACAGGGATACGGTAGCTATACGATAGGTGATGTACATGTGCCTGTTCGCATGAACAGGTACCAGCGTCAGCACAGCCACACTCTCACAGGGACACGCACACATTGACATACTTGGCAGGGCCAGGAGTACAACTCATCAGTAGCAGGATTGCCACAACACATCACTGTGCAGGTATCACATGCACCACATACGGAGGTTGTATGGGCAAAGGGTATGGGGAGGTGTCTGACATCAAACAGCATGCTTCAGTATGCCTATGGGGGTGTAGTGAGTGTGGATGTGAACATACACACCATACAACACACAAACACACAGGGTGCCAGTACTGACATGCATGGGTGCATGTCTGCATAGGTGTGTGGTGGTCAACTGTGGTAGCAGGTTATATAAGTGTAGGCAATGGGTAAACCTTGGCATCAGGCCACATGATAGTGGTCTGCATTGTGCCTCAGGGCTGTAGTTTCTGCAGTTGCCCACACAGGTGGGTATTGTATCTCCACATCCAGTCACCTGAGTGACTATTGTGTATGGCAAATGCTGTGCATCACTTGCCATGTATGTGTTCCTTAGTCCATGACATGGATGGTGTCTGGGATGTGCACACCTTCCGCATGCATGTACAGTGACATGTGGAACTGTACCTGGGGTGTCTGGCACATGTTGTGAACACAGATTATCATATGTGCCAGTCTTGCCCACCTGTGGTGGGGACCAGTAATGGGCACCAGGTATACTCTGCACCTACATTGGTAGCATGCTAACATCATTCTTTGGTGTCAGTGGCATCTGTCCATACAGGGCATGTTGTCAGACATGGTATGTCCATTGTGGGTCACGTGATGGCACCACAGGTGGTGCAAATGTCCATTGGGGAACATGGGGGAGGTGCACTGTCATCATGCACGTGCATATTGGACAGATGGACAGGGTGACATGCCCTCTGTAGCCCACTGCTATCACTCCATAGTTACTATCAGTGGCCAATATGCAGTGTACCACCCACACATTGGCTGTTGCCTAGGCATGTGTGTGTGTATGAGACATGGGTTGAAAGTGTGCTCTGGGTAATACTGGGATTGCTAACTGTGATTGCTTGGCCTTGATGTCACATGTATGGGTATGGCTTGGCACCTCTGCCTCTCATCTATTTCACATCTGTTATCCCTGTATGGTGGACATTGTGATATATAGTAGGGCCACCATTTCAGAAATATGCAAAACCCACTCCACATTGGCCACACACTCACACCCACCTCTACACAGGATACAAGTTACAAACACACACGCACACACCTGTCATGTCTGGGAGTAGAACCTCTACCTAACTAGTTTATTACAACACAGCACAACACAGTTATAGTATGTGCCATGCACATTACTGAAGTACTCCTTCCCCAAAGATGTATTTCACAATGAATGACATCAGCAGGATTGCCAAAGTAGGCCATTTGAAATGTACTGCGGGTGACTACCCTAAAATGCATTGCTCCCTACATAGACAGTGAGACACACACAAAACATCCACAACCGACATGTGTGGGTACAGAACCCCTGACAGAGCTCAATATCACACTACAGCATGGAGCTGTTATAGGAGACACCACAGGGATTACTAAAGAACTCCTTCCCCAAACTGTATTTCACAATGAATGACATCAGCAGGATTGCCAAAGTAGGCCATTTGAAATGTACTGTATGTGACTAGCCTATAATGCATTGCTCCATATACAGACATTGAAACACACACAAAACATCCAGAACTGCCATGGGTGGGGATGGAACCCTATCACAGTTCTAAATCACAATCCAGCAATACGCAGTTACAGGACACACTACAGAGACTACTGGGCTACAACCTTCCCAGAGGTGTATTTCTAGGTGGGTGACATCGGCAGCCTTGCCAAAGTCAAGTATATAAATTGTAAGGAGTGTGAGTACCCTAAAAAGCATTGCTCTCCGCACAGTCAGAGACAGACAGACACACGCACACATACACACACACACACACACACACACACACACACACACACACACACACACACACACACACACACACACACGAACACCCACACACACTCACCAAGTCTGGGGTTAGAACACCTGCCTAGCTACTTTATCACAATACAACAGTACACAGTTACAGGACGCACTATGGAGATTATTGGTCTACAACCTTCCCAGAGGTGTATTTCTAGGTGGGTGACATCAGCGGGCTTGCAAAAGTCAAGTATATGAATTGTAAAGAGTGTGGATACCCTAAAAATCATTGCTGTCTACACAGTCAGAGACAGACACACACACACACTAACACCCACACATACTCACCAAGTCTGGGGTTAGAACACCTACCTAGCTACTTTATCACACTATAACAGTACACAGTTACAGGGCATGCTATGGAGATTATTGGGTGACAACCTTCCCAGAGGTGTATTTCTAGGTGGGTGACATCAGCAACCTTGCCAAAGTTGAGTATATGAATTGTAAAGAGTGTGAGTACCCTAAAAAGCATTGCTCTCTACACAGTCAGAGACAGACAGACACGCACACAAACTCACACACACTCACACACACAGTTGCCAAGTCTGGGGTTAGACCTCCTAACTAACTAGTTTATCACACTACAGCAGTACCCAGTTATGGGATGCGCCACAGAGATTACTGGGCTACGGCTATCTCAAAGGTGTGTTTCACATTGGATTACCTCAGCAGGCTTGTCATAGTAGGGCTATGGGGAGGGCAGTGTGTGCATGGGCCATATCCCATTCATGTACGGTTTGAGACACCACATGTGGGCACGAACGGGGTCATATGTCATAGATACGTGTATACTGCTGCTAGATGACTACTTCCTTGTAGTCATGTTGCACAGCTGGCACATGCACCACATAGTCTGTAATGCTGACAGATACTGGTGGCTAGTATCGCAGTGAGTGACATGTGCACCTCATGTGTTTGGGGCCCTTTGGCTGTGTGCTGGGTGGGACAGGCCTGGATGGCTCCTTGTCACAGTCACCATCTTCCACACATCTATGTACATCTACCTTTGTCTTGACGCCCTGACATATATGTCTGTGTTCCTATCTACTGTGTTTGCAAGGCATGAGTGGTGCATACTGACGAGTGTCTGCACTAACATCTGCAACTGCCAGATATGTCTGGTCCACTGGTATTTGCAGTCATGGCCTTCATGTGTTTAAGTGTGTGAGCATGCCCAGCATGACTTTTCAGTATGTTGTTCACTGACATTGCCTTTATTTCTCTGTGTGTGAGCATGCCCAGTATGACCATTCGGTATGTTGCTGACTGACATTACCTTCATAAGTGTGTGAGCATGCCCAGTATGGTCATCTGTAGTGGATGTGTTGATCGTGTCCAGGTAGTTTGTGCTGCAGTGCTGACCTTTGTGTTGTACACCGACAAAGATAGCATGCTGTGTTCTGCAGGGTATCCATCGATCAGTTGGCTTTGACTGTTACTACATTTTTGCATAGCGGGGGGCACACTTGACTGTTTCTGCATTTATACACAGGGTTGGGGGGGCACACCTGACTGTTATTACATTGCTATGTAGGATGGGGGGCACAAGTGATACTTGTACAGATTTGCTATGACTGTACTGGTATGTCATGTACTCCATTGTGTTCTGTATTGCTAACTATCATGCTGACTAGAGGCACACCAGTGTACTACTGATAGTGGTTTTGGTTGCCCTATATATTATTGTTTGACATCCTACCCTTCAGAAATAAAATCCCAGTGCCTGCCCTGCTGTGGTCTGTCTGTGTAGGGGGATGGGGTTAACCATAGCCATCATTCCGGGGCCATGGCACAGGCCCTGTTTGGGTTTGTCTATGCCTGTCCTGCTGGCTGCGACTGTTATTGGATATGTGAACCATCCTGACTGGCATCTGTGAGTCACATGGACACACATGTTGCTAAGCACATTTCCTACAGTGGGTTTTGTCACCCTGTGTAGTACTGGCTACTGTGGTAACTCCAGTATGTGTTACACATGTCAGGGTGCCACTATGGGTGTCTACTGTCTGCTGCTGTAACATTCAGCCACCTAATTTCCTTGCATGCTCACATCCATACCATAGCTACAGATGATGACACATTCTACTCCATTTGGCAATTGGTAGGTTGATTGACTTACCTTGTGGTTGTGCCAGACTTGCAGATGGTACTGGAGGGCTGCCTATGTCGGATGCACAACGTACACTCCCTATACATAGTTGAGCACAGGTGGTGTTATGTTGTTATGTTTGGCATCCCTTTTACTGTATGTGCGAGACAGAGAGAGGTGTCATTCCCTGGGACCCTACTGTGTCAGTGCATGTGCTATGCATTGCCTCTTTCCCAAGCCCAGGGCATACTGGGCACATCTCCTTCTGCCTACTGGGGAAGGCTCAGGTTCTTCCTCCTCCAGGTCACTCTGTGCCTGTGCAGGCCATAGCATTGGTGGGTGGGGGCTGTGTGGTCCTGCCCCATGCTGTTCCTGCTGCAACTGGTTCCGCAGGATCATATTGTGCAGCACAGCACATACCATAGCAATTTGGGTACATGTAGCTGGTGAATACTGCAAGGCTCCACTGGATGTGTCCAGACACCAGAAACGTGATCTGAGCATCCCAAACACATGCTCTATTATATGTCTGGCCTGTGCGTGTGCCTCATTATGCCGTTCTTGTTCAGGCGTGTGTGCATTTCTAAAATGACAAAAAATTCAAGAACAAACTTTAGAATAAAAATCCACCAAGCTGTACGAACTCTGCAACACACTTTATTTTTAAGCGCTTTTTGTCCAACTGGATCGTTGGACTTCCTCAGATAAAATGTAATTTAAAATTCATGGATTTAAATACAGCTCTAAAAAGATCAGGTGACCTACTCATTACATATTTAAAATAAAAAAATGTATTTAATTACAAATCCATTATGGATATATTGTTAATTATGTTATCTTAAAACATTTATATTATTTAAAATATTTTACAGCCAGCCAGAAAAAAATATTTTCCACGGGAAACTTATTCTTTTTAAACTAAATATATATCTATATATAAAAACATATTGTATAAACATGTAAATATAAAAATATGTTTATGAAATGTGACTTTATAAATCTAAAGATATACAAGACCAGATATTCTATGTTTTAAGCATCTGAACTATCTTGATTCTAATTAGATAAATATATATATATACTCTACCCTCTGACCACTTATCATTCATACCTTTATACAAAATAACAATGCACAATGCTAAGGAAGATGTGTATGTATATATATATATATATATATATATATATATATATATACAAAAAATAAAGAATCAGTATACTTACATGCACATATACTTATGTGTAAATATACAATTCACCTCTCTAAACTTTTTAATTTCAGTAAGCACATAATAGAACATTTATCATTAAGGCCAGGGTATGTATAGGCATTAAGCCTTATTTGCCAAATTAATTCTAATTTCTCTAATAATAGAGAATGAGGGCCACCCCTAGGGTCAATATTAATCTGAGCAATGACCTTAAACTTAAATGTATGGTCTGGGAAAACAGATATGTGCCTTGCTAAAGCATTTTCCTCTTTGTGTTTATTTATGCTGTACAAGTGTTCATACACTCTGTCTCTTAATCTACGGTCTGTTTTCCCAATATAGAATGATGGACAAACTTGGCATTTTGCCACATAAACCACACCCTTAGAATTGCAGTTAAATTTACATTTACTAGCTATTTTTTGACCATTGATGCTTGTGCTAATTCCTTGCTCCATTATGTTACAATAGGGACAGTTGCCACACTGAGTCATACCTCTTGGTGGTGGATATCTTTTTCTGCTTCTTTAACAGGTTCTTGAAATTTAACCCTCTTCTCAAAACAAAATTAGGAATATCACCCATTTTGGATGCCAAAAACATATCTTCTTTAAATATACTCCAATTTTTGATAATAATGTTTTTAATACTTTTAATATCCAGAGAAAAGGTCAAAATACATGCTAAATTAAAATTTACCCCTTTGTTTTGTTCTTCAGTTGGTAACATAGCCAAATTATTATCAATGTTATTGTCAACATTATTTGTTTGTCTATTCTGTTTTAATATGGGGTTATAGTATCTAATACTTCTTTTAAGTTTGACTTCCTCTGTTACGTCATCTAACAATTTAACTGGGTATGCTCTTCTTAAAAACATCCTTTTTAAATTAACGCATTCATCAATGAAGTCCTGTTCAGTAGTGGACATTCTTGCAGCTCACACTAATTGACCCTTCACTACTGAACGCTTCTGATGAAAAGGATGTGCACTTGTGTAGTGCAGAAAGGTGTTGAAATAAGTAGATTTTCTAAAAATCTTAGCTTCCAAGTTGTTATGTTCCCTGTTTTTATTTAGTTCAATATCTAAATAAGATATAGAATGTTCTTCAAAAGCATATGTAAAATACAGGAAGTCTGATATAGTATTTAACCATTGGACTAAACTATTTGCTGTGTTCTTATTTCCATCTATTAACATAAAGATATCATCCAGGTATCTTCTGTAAAATGTAATAATATTTTGAAATTCCTGGTTCCCTAGAATATATGTATGTTCTCAGTGTGACATCACTCGATTCGTGTAGCTGGAACCACATGGGGAGCCCATTGCTACTCCCTTAGTTTGAACATAGTACTTGCTGTTGAAAAATATAACATTATTAGTTGGTATGATGTCCAATAGTTCTGCTACTAATGACATTTCTTGCTCTGGGGCACCCTTCTCTTGCATTTTCATACTAGCCCATTCAATACCCTGTTCATGAGGGATACTGGTGTAAAGGTCCCTAACATTTATCGTTAGAAAATTATACTCGATTCTGTAATCTAAGGTATTTAACTTGTCTAAAAATGACCAGGAATCCTTAGATATAACTTCCTCTGTTGTAACATACTTTTTCATAATAGAATCTACGAATTTAGCACAAGCATATGTAGATGAAGCCCTCCCATCCACTATTGGTCTAAGTGGGGGATCTTTTGTGTCTTTATGTTTAGGGACTCCAACCGTACAAGGGTTCCTTGGTGAAAGTGTTTGTAAGTAATTGTATATGTGCATATCTATTCTACCTTCTATAAATAAATCATTCAGATAAATTCTAATACACTGATTTGCTATATTCAGTTAATTTAAGGAGGCTTCTGAATATGCATCAGACTCCAAAACAGTTTGGATTTTCATATCATAATGGTGAGTATCCATAAAAACTAGTCCACCTCCTTTGTCCGGTTTCATTACACGGACTTTTGCGGAACATAACAGATTGAATAAATCTTTTTCCTCCTTACTTAAATTAAACTTATAATCACACAGTTTGGTGTGTCAGGTGTGGCCGGCACAGCTCAACTATTTGCTGTAAGAGGTCTCTGTCCACCCTATAGCACTCCACTATCTCCAGCTCATGTAGCCCCTGGTAGGTTACCCTGGGTCTGTACACTCTTCTCCGACTTCTCACTGTGGGTTGTTCAGCCGCATGCATATCCTCACCACCCTCAGCCTCTTGCACATGTTGTTCTATGTTGCCTGCTGCAGCCCTTCTCATTTTGTAGGTTTGTTTGTTAAAATGTCCCCGCTTGTATACACTGGTGGTGTAGAGTGTGGGAAAAACCAGTGGGGAATGTGATTGCTTAGTTTATAGTAGTGTTCTGGGCTGGGCTGGGCTTTTGCCTGTGTAATTGGCTGCTTCTGATACATTTCATCTGCCAGCTAAGCTAGCTCTCCCTGATTACCTTCCTACTGCTGTTTTCCCTTTCTATTGCCCTTCTGTTTGAGCCCGGGAGCACGCTGAGCAAAACAGGGTACTCAAATGTGCACACTGCTGCTATTTCCTGGTTTAACTTCTTTTTTCTTCATGTAAATCCTGGTGCATGGCACGCACACCTGCTTACACTTTGTAAAGAGTGGTAGGCAGGTTTTGACACACCCCCTAGCTTAGCTGTGCTAAGCTAGGAGCATACCCGAGCCACAGGGCTCCACTCCACTTACAGTATGCCTGACTCACCCACCCATGATGTCACCTACCTCCTAATCTTGCACAAAGCTATTCAAACTCTTACACTGTTGGGACCTGCCTTACATGCTGCGGAAAACTGGGATTCACTATCCTTCTCCTCATTTGCATAGGATTGCCAGCAAATGCATAGTTACATGTGGCATTCTGAGCCTCCCCCCTTAGCAACCACTATTCACTGGCCAGGTTGTCTTTTGCCTGCCATTGACTTGCATGGCAGAATACTGATTTTAGTTAGAATGTTTGTTTTAGGTTTATTTTCTTATTTTCCCACCGATCCCGTTTGCGCACCGCTGCCCTATGCTTAAACAGCCGAGATCGGTGAAAATAAAATAAAAGTTGCATTTTTTACTTTTTGTATTGTTTGCAATGCCAATGGCCTTATACTTGGCCATTGGCATGCTTCCTCAATGAAATGCAGCCTTTATTTGGAGCTGTCATGTCTCCATTATGGATTTTGCAGAAATGTACTCGGTTACTAACGGAGTACATTTCTGCAGATTACTCTAGTCCTGCACAGCCTGATTTCAGATTCCTGGATAGCAGATTTACCTCATTTGTATTGTTTTCACCTGCAAATGGGGTAATTTGCATACAGGGGCTGGGAACAAGCAGGACTAGTGCAGGGGCACTCATGCATGTCAAATGAGCACGTATGTGGATCGCTCGGCTGCCATATTGCCAACATTACCTCTTACACTAATCATGCACACCATGCAGGGCTTGTTGAATCTGGGGGAATGCAATTCTATGATTCTGAATTTTCTTTGTTTTCCTAACAAACCTAGACTGGACTTAAGTCATCATGTAAGGGACTGGGTGGCAGGGAGCATTGGCTTAACAAATATGCTCTATCAGTTATTAAAACTATAATTTTATGGTTAAATTCTAATTATTCTGCTAAATGGAAAGAAATACAAGAAATAAATTGGTTGAATTCAAACTATTCAGTAAGAACATAACATAATAAAATATTAAGTAATGATTTTCATTGGTTGTTAAGAGAATATTTTTCAGGAAATAAAAGTAAACCAGTAAGCTCCTGTTATATTACCAATATGTTAAGCATATTTAAAAAACTTTATGTATAAAAATCGAGAATGTAAACTATGGCTATTTTTAATATTTCATATAGCTTGTACACAAGGTAGTATAAACACATTTGATTTATCGAAAATGATAAAGCTTAGTAAAAAAGACTTGCCCCCGGATTCAGCAAGCCCTGCATGACATGCAGGAATAGTGCAGGAGCTGCTGGAGGCAATATGGCCACCGTGTGATCCAGGAATAAGCTGAAGGGACGTGCACAAACGCTCTTGCACTATTCCTGCACGGACACAGTACCTATATGCAAATTACCCCATTTTCAGGTGAAAAACATGCAAATGAGGTGGATTTGTGATCCAGGAAGCTGTCAGCTGGCAGTGCAGAACTAGTGTAGTGTGCAGAAATGTACTCAGTTAGTAACCGAGTACATTCCTGCAAACTTCAAAACGGAGCCATGACAACTCCAAATAAAGGGTGTACAGTATGTGTAAAGCATGCCAATGGCCAAATATATGACCACTTTCATGTAAAACAGTTGCAAAAAAAATAACATTTATTTATTTTTTTTACCCGATTTCAGCTGTTTAAGCGTAGAGCAGCGGCGCGCAAATGGGATTGGGCCGGAAATATAAAAAATAACGTGAATTAAGCATTCTAACCAAAATCACCATTTTGTCATTATACTTAATGCCAGGCAGAAGACAACATGGCTAGGGAATAGTGGTTGCTAAGGGGGAAGGCTTAGTGTGGGACCTGTAACTATGCATTAGCAGGCAATTCTATGCAAATGAGGGGAATGATACTGAATCCCAGATTCCCCCTCAATGCTAGCGAGCACCCAACAGTGTAAGTGCAGGAACAGCATGGTTCAAGCCTAAGAGTTAGCTGACATCATAGGAGTGTGTTTGGAATTCTGTAAGTTTATTGGAGCCCTTGGCTTGGGTTTGCATTTAGCTTAGCAGCTCTAAGCAAGGGTGTGTGTCTGAGGCTGTCTAACTCTCTTTACATTGCCTAAGCAGGTGTGCTCACCAAGCACCTTGTTTTAAAGGAAAAAAAGTAAACCAGGAAATAGCACTTCCATGCACATCTGAGCACTGTGTTTGCACGGCACGTCCCCTGTCTTAAACAGGAAGGCAATGGGAAGGGAAAACAGCAGTAGGAAGGTAATCAAGGAGAACTAGCATAGTTGGCAGGTGAAATGAATCAGAATTAGCCAAATACACAGGCAGTAGCCCAGCCCAGAACACTACTATAACCTTTGCAAACACCTTTCCCTCTGGTTTTTCCCACATACTCTACACCACCAGTGTATAAAAGTGGGGAAATTTTAACAAACAAAAGCAACAAAATGATAGGGGCTGCAGCAGCTATCATACATCAACAAGTGGAAGAGGCTGAGGGTGGTGAGGATAAGAATGGTCTTGACCAACCCACAGGAAGGAGACAGAGAAGAGTGTACAGACCTATGGTAACCTACCAGGGGCTACATGAGCTGGAGATAGTGAAGCACTATAGAGCGGACAGGGACCTCCTACAGCAAATAGTTGAGCTGTGCTGGCCACACCTGACAAACAGAGCTAACAGAGGGGAACCCATCCCAGTGGATACCAAGGTATGTGTAGACCTAAGAATACTAGCCACAGGTACCTTCCAATGGCCAATTGGGGATATCATGGGGATCTCACAGGCATCAGCATCCAGGGTACTCCACCAGTTCCTGGATGCCATGTCAGCACATGCCGGTGAGCACGTATATTTTCCCAACACCCGTGAGGTGTTGTCCAGCAATATGCATCTCTTCCACCAAATAGAAGAATACCTTGAGGTAGTGGGTGCTCTAGACTGCATGCACATATGCATCAAAGCACCACTTGGTGAGCAGGGTATAGTCTACATCAACCGCAAGGGCTTCCCCTCCAACTGTCAGGCCATGTGTGATGCTCAGGACATTATAATGAATGTGTGTGCTGGCTGCCCTGGAAGCTATCATGACTCCCACATCTGGAAACTGATGCAGCTGTACCAGAGATTTGCCAATGGGGACATCCCTTACAGTCACCTAGTGGCGGATGCTGGTTATGCACTGGAGCTGTGGCTGATGACACCCATCAGAAATGCACACACACCCGAACAAGAACTCCATAATGAGGCACACCACAGATCAGAATCATAATAGAGCATGTGTTTGGGATGGTCAGGTCACAGTTCCAGTGCCTGGACACATCTGGTGGAGCCCTGCAGTACTCACCAGTTACATGTACCCAAATTGTCATCATATGTGCCATGCTACACAATATGATCCTGCAGAAACAGCTGCAGCAGGAACAGTATGGGGCAAGGCCACACAGCCCCCCACCATTGCCAAGGCCTGCACAGGCACAGAGTGACTCGGAGGAGGAACAACTTGAGCCTTCCCCAGTAGGCAGAAGGAGGCATGCCCAGTATTCCCTGGCCTTGACAAAGAGGCAATGCATAGCACATACACTGACACAGTAGGGACCCAAGGAATGACACCTCTCTCTGACTCGCACATGCAGTAAAAGGGATGCCAAACATGACACTACCTGTGCCTAACCATGTATAGGGAGTGTACTATGTGCATCCAACATAGGCAGCCATCCAGCACCATCCTCAATACTGGCACATCCACAAGGTACGTCACTCTTCCTACCAATTGCCAAATGGAGTAGTATGTGTTGTTACCTGTATCTATGGTATGGATGTGAGCATGCAAGAGAATCGGGTGGCTGAATGGGATGCCAGCAGATAGTAGACACCTATAGTGGCAGCAGAGATCTGTAACAAATACTGGTGTCACCATAGTAGTCAGTACTAGACTAAGCGACAAAACACACTGTAGAAAATGTGCTGGGCCACATATGTCCATATGACACACACATGCCAGTCAGGGAGGCTCACATACCCAACAACAGTCTCAGCCAGCAGGACAGGTGTAGACAAACACAAACAAAGGCTGTGCTAAGGCCTCTGATTGATGGCTATGGGTAACCTCCCTCCCAGGCCTACACAGACAGACTACAACAGGTCAGGCAGTGAGATGTTAGTTCTGAAGGGTAAACTGAAATGTAGGTCAATCAAACCTAAGACCTGTAGTACACTGATATGACTCTAATCAGCATGATAGGTTAGAATACAGAATGAAATGGAGTACCTGACTTACCAGTACAGTCAAAGCAAATGTGTACAAGTGTCAGGTGTGACCCCCCCCAAATCTTATGTAGAAATGTAGTAACAGTCTGGTGTTCCCCCCAATCTGATGTAGAAATGTAGTAACAGTCAGGTGTGCCCCCCAATCCGATGTAGAAATATAGTAACAGTCAGGTGTACCCCCCAATCCTATGTAGAAATGTAGTAACAGTCAGGTGTGCCCCCCAATCCTATGTAGGCACGTAGTAACAGTCAGGTGTGCTCCCCCCCACCCTATGTAGAAATGTAATAACAGGCAGGTGTGCCCCCCCCCAATCCTATGTAGACACATACTAACAGCAGGTGTGCCCCCAATCCTATGTAGAAATGTAGTAACAGTAAGGTGTGCCCCCAGTCCTATGTAGACACATAGTAACACACAGGTTTGCCCCCCAGTCCTATGTAGAAATGTAGTAACATGTATGTGTAGGTATAATAACAGTGGATCACAGATTACCTGAGCTAGCCAAGGTAGCAGTATAGATTGTAGCATATGTACAATATGCAGATCTGCATGTGTTAGGTTGGTGTGTGTTGCATATTGTGTGAGAGTGGTCAGTATGTATTCATGGTGAGGTTTGTCCTGGTGGCCATTTCCCAGTACTGCCGATGACAGGGCCAAGTTCTCACAACTGCAGTGCCAAACACAATGCTTCCCAGAATAACACATCCCAGCAGTAAGCCATAGCAAATGTTTGGAAGTAATATGTGTCACCATCTGAAAGATGGACATGGCATGACTGTCGGCCCAGATATTCAAGCAGTACACAGGGGGAAGTACCCCAGACAGTCAGTGTATAATATGAAGCTGTCCAATGGACACACTCTTGGAATTGTACATACAGGTTTGCAGCACATTAACTGGGCTTGTAGTAGGGAATACTGATGTCATCTGGCCAAACACTGGCAGACCACAAAGGTCATAGGAATGATGTACTGAGAAACTGCAGAAGCCAGCATAAGTGGAATGCCCCATGCATATCTGTGAGCCAGATGCAAGTAGTGGCCATAGCACACATGCACCTAGCTCACCTCATCACCACCCACAGGTACCTCTCAGGCCTTACCCTGCTGATGGGAATGAATACAATATGACCCCCACCTGTGTATGGAAATAGCAAAGGAATGCAGCATGCAGAGGAGGTGTCCCACGCAGGTGTGTCCCTAGCTGTAAGCAGCACCCTGCCATCATCCACACCACTGGACCAATACTGACAGAAAGTATTGGTATGAACACCTTGCAAACCTACCCTCTCACCCCAGGGGAATATAGTGTATCCCAGTCTGGGACTGTAGGACTGACATAATGCAATGGACTACTACAGCTGGCCTGCATCACTACCAAATGGCCTACATTCCACTGCCAAAGGCCTGTGTCTCACCCATACTGCCAGTGGATGTTATGTCATGGACTCCCAAAGAAAACCATAACACAGTCCACAGAACCCAAATGCAAGCCCATGTGGACAAATCACAGTAACATGTCCACCATGTCCCACTGCATGAACTGTGGACCAACACCAAATTATTGCTGTGATGAGGTGATAACTATAGTGAAAATATCAGAGAATGTCCGCACAATGTATAGAAGAGGATAGAATAATGGGGGGGGGGGCATGGGTGGCATGGAGTGCTGACATCCAGTACTCAGCCATGTGCACATATTATCCCTGGCTATAAACACAAGAATGGATGTCTACAAACATGCTCGTAAACCACAATGCGCAGGGGTAATGTCCAGAATTATGACCCCTGCCTCTGGGTAACCTGTATGAATCTGTACAGCTGGGAGGTATCGCCACAGCAAGCTATGGCCATACTGTCACGTCGATGGATGTACAAGCATGGGATCCTCTGCCACCACTGTACCAAGGTGCTGAACCATTTACACAGACCCAGCAGCATGTGTTTGCAGCTTCCCCTCCAGAATGGCATGAGTGTGCAAGAATATGTAGGCTGCTGACCACAATACTGGACACAGCTGCAGTCACCCTGTGTTACCCAGGACATCACTGCAAGCAAATATGTCTACCTGACAGTACTTGATTACATAAAACATCACAGTGTATAACAGTACATATCTCTGAATATCTCTGCTAACACCAGAACCATGTAGCAGAAGCAGCACAGACACAATTACCTACAGTAACCCACTATCCTTTGCCCATTATGACCCCATATTGTCAACTGATCTACATATATCCTGCAGAAACAGTTTGCTACTTGTAGGTGTAGAACACAAAAGTCTGCACTGGAGTACAATCTACCTGGAATGGATTCACACATTCAATACAGAAGGTCATACCGGGCATGGTCCCACACTCAGAGAAACAAAGGCCATGTCAGACAACAGACTACTGAAAGGTCATACTGGGCATGCTCACACACTTAAAGAAATGAAGCTCATGTCTGGCAACAACAGTGGACCATACATATCTGACAGTCGCAGATGTTAGTGCATACACTCCTCAGTATGCACCAGTCATGCTTTGCGCACACATTGGATAAGAATACACACATATATCCAAGGACAACACAGTATAATAGGCCAAAAGTACACATACAAAGATGTGTGGAAGAGAGTGACAGTGACAAAGAGACATCATGAGGCCTGTCTCACCCACCTCAATCACCGTAGACATATGCCTCTGGAATCCCACAGCATTATAGTGTCTGTGGTGCTAGTGCTAACTGTGCAACATGACTGTACAAGTCAGTACTCATTTAGCAGTTGTATACATGTATCTGTGGAATATAAACCTGTGTGTGCCTGAATGTGGTGTGTCTGCCTCTAGGTGAATGGGTTATGGCCCATGCACACACACACACTGCACTCCCATTGCCCTACTATGGCAAGCCTGATGATGTCTTCACCTTGAAATACACCTTTGGGGAAGAAGTAGCCCAGTACGTGCTATAGTGTGGTATAGTAGTTAGGTAGGGGTTATATTCCCAGATGTAGATGTTTGTGTGTTTGTATGTCTGTGTAGGGAGCAATGCCTTTGAAGCCATTCACAGTCACTACAACCTCCAGTGGCCTCCTTTGGCAAGCCTGCTGATGTAATTCACTTTGAAATACACCTTTGGGGAAAACATCACCCACTAATCTCTGTGGCATGTCCTATAACTGCATAATGCCGGAGTGTGATAAAGTAGGAGCTCTATTCCTAGACATGGCAAGTGTGTGTGAGTTTGTCTGTGTAGGGAGCAATGTTTTTGAGGTCATTTGCAGTCACTACAACCTCCAGTGCCCTTCTTTAACAAGCCTGCTGATGTCATTCACTTTGAAATACACCCTTGGGGAAAGCATAGCCCAGTAATCTCTGGGGTGTGTCCTATAACTACGTAATGCTGTAGTGTGATAAACTAGTTAAGTAGGAGTTCTATCCTAGACATGGCAAGCGTGGATGTTTGTGTGTTAGTTTGTCTGTGCAGGGAGCAATGTTTTTTAGGCCATTCACAGTCACTACAACCTCCAGTGCCCTTCTTTGGCAAGTCTGCTAATGTCATTCACTTTGAAATACACCTTTGGGGAAAACATAACGCAGTAGTCTCTGTGGTGTGTCCTATAACTACGTAATGCTGTAGTGTGATAAACTAGTTAAGTAGGAGTTCTATCCTAGACATGGCAAGTGTGGATGTTTGTGTGTTAGTTTGTCTGTGCAGGGAGCAATGCTTTTTAGGCCATTCACAGTCACTACAACCTCCAGTGCCCTTCTTTGGCAAGTCTACTAATGTCATTCACTTTGAAATACACCTTTGGGGAAAACATAACGCAGTAGTCTCTGTGGTGTGTCCTATAACTGAGTAATGCTGTAGTGTGATAAACTAGTAAAGTAGGAGTTCTATTCCTAGACATGGCAAGTGTGTGTTAGTTTGTCTGTGTAGGGAGCAATGTTTTTGAGGCCATTCAAAGTCACTACAACCTCCAGTGCCTTTCTTTGGCAAGCCTGCTGATGTCATTCACTTTGAAATACACCTTTGGGAAAAAAGTCAACCAGTAATCTCTGTGGCACTTCCTATAACTGCGTAATGCCCTAGTGTGGTAAACTATTTAGGTAGAAGTTCTATTCCCAGACATGGCAAGTGTGACACTCTTTGTGTGTGCAGGGAGCAATTTGTTTTGGCCATTCACAGTCAATACGCACACCTACAAATGGAGAACATTGATAACTGTGCAGTAACAGAGACCTGATCCAAGCCTCCAGAGAGCACCCCTGCAATGCCAAATACAGCTCTCACCACACCTGTTGGCCACCAAATGAAGACCAAAACAATAAAGGTGGAGGAATGTCCATATTCACCAAGGATATTTACACCACCAGGCTACTTGCACAACAGAATGTTTCTGAAATACCCCCAGTGCAACTAACAGTGAGTTAGACTGCATACCAAATTGTATAGCTTGCTATAGATCCCCCACCATGCCCCATGATACCCACTACAACCTTTGAAACATACTGTGAAATATCATGATACAAGCAAACACACTAATACTGGGTGAGTTACACTACCCTGCCATTAACTGGGAAAACTACTTGTGTACCAACACATGTGCCCAACGGTTCTTGGAAGTCATAATTCCCAATGCCCTGGATCATGTAACCCATAGTCCCACCAGAGGGCTCAAATATCCTAGACTGGTCATTACCAACATGGGACATCAATGTTCCACACCTATGGTTACCCCATTGGTGGTCAGGTATGCCCATGAGCAAATCACCCCTTAACATCAACATCCCCCCACACCCCAGTAAGGACACCTTTGTAACACACATCTCCAAAGCCAATGTCATGCTACACATGTCAGATATGACTAACATCATGACACCCATGCAGAAGGGAACTGAAAGAACAACTGCTGAATCATACACGAAGGCACTGTACAAGCACATCCACTCATGCATGAATCGTGCCATCCAATAGTGAACCAAGACACTCCCCATCCAAGAAAAGGATACCAATGTGGTGGCCCCCTTCCATAAACATACTGTACAACAAAATGAGAAAACTCTTGCAGAAATGGGAGACTATCCAGGATGCAAAATACTCCCTTACCAGCTACAATAGAAGGCAGAGACCTCCTCATAATATCCACCAAGGCTAGTTATGAACATAATATAGCCACAGATGCCAATGACAACTGCAAGCTGTTCCATAGCTATGTGAGGAATCTAAATGGCAATGCCCAGAACTGCTGTGGGCTACAACAGGATGGTACTAAATCTACTCCTCCCAAGGATATTGCCAATATCCTGGCAGATTGATTCAGTGCCAACTGCAGCCCCCTCCCAACCCCCACAGGGCCCATCTCAAAATGGATAGATTGCCATATGCCATAACAGCCACATAGGTTGAAACCACACTCTACAGAGCTATGACAACAGCAGTCATGGGACCAGTCAACATTCCGGGGTGTGTACTACATGAGCTACAAACCACACATGCACCTCACCTACATATGTGTAACACTCATCTAATCATAGCCACATCTCAGGCTTCATGCCCACTATGTGGCACACAGCTGCAGTTATCCCAGTCCACAAGGGGGGATCCACCTTGGATTCTGGGAACTACAGCCCCACCAGTATGACATGCCTGTTCTGCAAGGCCATGGAATGTATTATCATGGAAATTAAAACAAAGACATTGGCAGCCTGCAAACACTGGACCCTAACCAGGTTTGGATTCTGAAGGGCCAATCATGATACCTCATCCTGAATGACAACTGTTAATCCATCTCCAGAGCCATGGAAAGGGTAAGGTGGTTCACACAGCCTATCTGAACCTCACCAAGCCCTTCAAAACCATCCCCCAGTCTGGAATCATAGATAAATGTATCATGCTGGCCATTGATCCCAATGTCACCTGATGGGCTGCCAACTGCTGTACTGACACAACCCACACTGTAACTGTAGGTGATATCAACCCGAGCCGCAGACAAGTGACAGTTGGAGTACCTTAGGGTTCAGTTGTGGCACCACCCATGTTCGGCATCTAGATCTCTGAAGTACAGTCCAACAGTAAGGGACACTGGCAAACTAAGGTCGCAGATGACTGCGCACTGGGAGTCAATATCGAATCCCCACATGATGTGGATATTCTACAGAAGGGCCTTACAGAAAGACACGCTTGGTGACTGAACCATGGCCTCAAGATCAATGCCAAGAAATATATAGCTATCCCCATTGGGAAGGGACATGTACCTGTGAAGTACCACATAGGTGGCAGTACACTGAACACCTAAAGTGTGATAACAGACTTAGGGACACAGGTGGACAGTGGTCTCACCTTTGATAACCACATCGCCACAACAGTCAGGAAACCCACCTATGTGGCACACCTCCCACTAAGGGCTTTACATCCAGTAAAAGGAGCCCATTGTCCCACTGTAGGCATCGCTCAGTAAACCCAGTACAGACTACATCAGCCTTTTATGTATGTACCTCACAAGACATCTGCAACAAGTAGAGAGGCAGCAGACATACCTCACGAAATTACCACAAGCCTAAACCAGATGCCTATGCTGACCATCTGAAAATCAACCAGCAATACTGTCACATATTGTGTTTTCAGAAGCGATCTCTGCTTAACATAACATGCCATGTCAAACCCACAGCTGTTGGACATGCTATACTTAGAGAATTCCAAACCCTCAGAGACACATGCTCCCGGGATCAAAATCCTGTCATCACAATGAACAATACATGCAGGATCTGTTCCTGACCCAGAGACTCCCCAGACTCTGGAATAGACTGCCCACACATGTCAAGCAGAGTGCCCCTTTGGCCCTCTTCAAAGAGAACCTGGACAATTATATGGAAGATAGGTCATTCACCCCAGGGATCATGTCAGCTGCCCTACTAGACAGGGGTGCAGGGAAGTATATATTGTGGGAAGTCATAGCCAGAGAAATGTCATGTCTGGGCATGTATAGGGCCTAGAGCCAATAGCCTAGTATCAACGTATGACCCTATTAACCTATGAACTACACCTTCCATTGCCCAACCTTGGCAAGGTTGCTGATATCATTCACTTTGAAATACACCTTTGGGGAAAAAGCAGCCCATTATTCTTCATGGTGCATCCTATAACAGTGTAATGTTGTAGTGTGATATACTAGCTCGGTAGGGGTTCTATTCCCAGACATGGCGAGTGTGAATGTGTCTGTATTTGTTTGTCTGTGTAGGGAGCAATGCTTTGAGGTCATGCACATTCACTACAACCTCCATTGCCCTTCCTTGGCAAGCTTGCTGATGTCGTTCACTTTGAAATACAACTTTGGGGAAAAAGTAGCCAGGTAATCTCCATGGTGAGTCCTATAACAGCATAATGCTGTAGTGTGATATACTAGTTTGGTAGGGGTTCGATTTCCAGACATGGCAAGTGTGGGTGTTTGTTTGTCTGTATAGGGAGCAATGCTTTTGAGGCCATGCACATTCACTACAACTTCCTTCTTTGGCAAGCCTGCTGATGTCATTCACTTTGAAATACACCTTTGGGGAAGGAATAGCACAGTAATCTCTGTGTTGCATCCTATAACAGTGTAATGCTGTAGTGTGATATATTAGTTTGGTAGGGGTTTTATTCCCAGACATGGCAAGTGTGGATGTGTGTTTGTCTGTGGAGGGAGCAATGCTTTTGAGGCCATGCACATTTACTACAGCCTCCATTGTCCTTCTTTGTCAAGCCTGCTGATGTCATTCACTTTGAAATACACCTTTGGTGAAGGAATAGCCCAGTAATCTCTGTGGTGTGTCCTACAACATGTGATGTACTAGTTTGGTAGGGGTTCAATTCCCAGACATGGCAAGTGTGGGTGTTTGTTTGTCTGTGTAGGGAGTAATGCTTTTTGAGGCCATGAACATTCACTACAACCTCCATTGCCCTTCTTTGGAAAGCCTGCTGATGTCATACTCTTTGAAATGCACCTTTGGGGAAAAAGTAACCCAGTAATCTACGTGGTGCATCCTATAACAGCATAATGCTGTAATGTGATATACTAGTTTGGATGAGGTTATATTCCCAAACGTGGCAAGTGTGGGAGTCTGTGTAGGGAGCAATGCTTTTGAGGCATTCACAGTCAATACAACCTCCATTGCCCTTCTTTGGAAAGCCTGCTGATGTCATTCACCTTGAAATACAAATTTGGGGAAAGGGTAGCCAAGTAATCTCCATGGTGCATGCTATAATTGCGTAATGTAGCTGTGTGATGGACTAGTTAAGTAGGAATTCCAATCCCAGACATTGCAACTGTGAGACTCGGTGTGTGTGTCTGTGTTTGTCATTTGTATCCTGTGGGGAGGTGGCTGTGAGTGTGTAACAACTGGACTCATTGTGGAGTGGATTTTGCAAATTTCTTACATGGTGGGCCTATTATATGTCACAATGTCCACCTTACAAGGATAACAGATGTCAAACAGCAGAGAGGCTGGGGTTGACAATCCATACCCCTACATGTGACATCAAGACCTTGCGAATAAATTAGCCAAACCTTGTATTACCCAGAGAACACTCTCAATCCATGTCTTATACACAAGCACACTCGGCTAGGCAACAACCGTTTTGTTGGTAGTTCCCTGCATATTGCCCACAGATAGTAACCATGTTGTGATTGCAGTGGACTACAGTGAGCATGGCACCCTGTCCCATCACTACAATAGGTACATAATTGCAGACAGTGTGCCTTCACTATGTTCCCCACTGGATGCCTGCAACAACTGTAGTGCCATCAAATGTGATCCACAAGTGACATACCATGCCTTAAATACATGCCCTGTATGGACAAATTCCACTGACACCAGGGAATACCTGTATCATGCTGTCAATATGGGTGCAGGGTCAACCTGGTGTCCACTGCCAGTTCCCACCACATGAGGCCATGAATGGCACATCTGATGATAACAATCTGTGTACACAACATGGAACAGGCACCCCAGGTACAGTTCCACATGTCACAGAACATGCATGTTGGATGTGTGCACATCCCAGACACCGTCCATATCATGGACTATAGAACACATACATGGCAAGCTTGTACAGCACTAGCTGCCCACAATAGTAACCCAGATGACTGGATGGTGAATACAATACCCACCTGTGTGGGTCAATCCAGACAGTACACCCATGATCCACATTGCAGACCATTGTCATGTGGCTTGATGCCAAGGTATACCCTTCACCTAGCCTTGTACAGCTCCTGGCATAGTCAACCACTACACACCTGTGAAGCAATGCACCCATGCATGTCTGTACTGGCACCCTGTGTCTGTGTGTATGGAGTATAATGATTTTGACCCCATTCACACTCACTGCACCTCCCATTGGCCTACTGAGCATGCCGTCTGATGTCAGACACCTTCACATACCCTTGCCCATATATCATCCGGATAACCCCTGTGGTGCATGTGATACCTGGGTATTACTGTATTGTGGCACACTAGCTAGTTAGGAAGTCTATTCCTGACCCTGCCAACTGTGTTAATGTGTGTGAGTCCCTGAGACAGTGTGGCTGTGTCAATGTTGACACCTGTTGATGTGGACAGGCACGTGTACTACACCTACCTTATCACTCCTATATCACTGTTGCAGATGTCACTTACTAACAGATATTCTTTTAGACAGCTCCCCAACATATATGCTCTGTGGTGTATGCAATACCTGCATAGACATATGATAGCAATGCATAGTCAGTCAGGGGTTGAAACTCTGTACTGGTAACTGTGTGACACAAGCATACCTAGGTTTTACTCTCCCACCCCCTCCCTGTCTTACTTTGTCTCTGTCTGTCTCTCACACTCCCTCTCTGGTGGATGTGGAGAAGTACACCTGCTTTGCTTCGGCAGTAGCTTGTGTTTTGTAAGTGATGCTCATGATCAGCTGATCACCTCTGCATGAATTCCAATCCCCCTCTAGCTGACTGCATGTGGAACAGCTGTGGTAATATTCCCATAGCCAATTGCATGGAAACACACTCCAACATCTAGTAACATCATGTGGGTGCTGGGCCTTTTCATTCACTGTGAGTAGGACCTCATGTTGGTGTTTGGCAAACAGCATCACAGATGGTATTGGGATTTACCTCTAACAACCTACACTGTGGAGACAGGCCAACAAACAGGAGGGGGATGTGCCAGACATGACTACAGAATGTAAGTGTTGCTTTTCTGCATTTGGAGTAATGTTGGTTTAACAGGGTGAGTGTGGATATGGCTGGTCTACATGATTTAATACCTGTCATGACAGTGTTATGTGTTTGAGGAAACTCCCACCTGTAGGGTTATCTGCAGACTGGGAAGTGTTTGGAGTCTTATGTTTCTTGTGTTACTCACAGATCACCTATCCTAGAACTGCAGAAGCATAGTCTAAGGATTGCAGTCAGTACATGGTGACAGCCATGAGAGTTACTGACTTCATATCCCTCATAGGACATATGTCACAACAAACCCTGTTACAACAGTAAATGTATGAGGGTATCACAGCAACATGCCAATGTTGGCCCAATGTTTGTGGCACCAGCCACAAGTCTGTCAACCTTTGTACATATGTCATGCAGTAAGAGGTGCATATGTTCTGTACACCATTATTTATTGACATCATACCTGATAACAAGCCAGTCAGATATCAGACTGATAGACATGTTATGTATAGTAGGGGTTATTTCTGAGGACATAACCTGGGCATTCTGTGGTTGTGTGTACAGTACTGGGGTCTGTGTACTTATGGTGATTGTCAACAGTATGTGTATTGCAAATACGTACCTTGGCCTCTGCTCAGACTGTGCTAGATGCCATTATTCTTGGTCCTGTTCTGTCTGCTCTTATATGTTGCTCCAGTGTATGATAACCTATTGGCTCATATGTTTGTAGGGCCAAACACACGCATGTACCATATCACAGACAGGCATTGAACCACACAGTGTCATGACCCAGTTTATGTAGGGCTAGAATGTGAGTGGCACATATGAAGATGGTGTTTATCAGACAGTCCATATAGTGTCATATTAAGCTTGCATACCATATGTGGCTGTGGCTGTGCTCACATTAGTTGTGGGTATGCACTTTCTCACAGGTGTCTGTTATTCTGTGCTGTGACATGCCTGTAGAGCCTGCTATATTTGCAGGTATATGTGTATTCCCCCATACAAAATGTAGGCCAGTGTTGTGGAAGTCTGCCTGTAGTTTGCACAGTGCTTTGTTACATGCCTAGCAGCTTAGTGTAATTACCCAGTGTGATGTTATGTCCAGATATTTGCAAGAAGTACTGCTGTTGGCCCACCATAACAGTTGTGTATTTCTGACAAAGCAGTGGGATGCTGTACAGATGTATGTCACTAACTACTGGGTAAAATGTTGCCATGTGACCTCTGCACCACCAGTTATTATGTGTCAGGACAGACTGGCATGTGTGAATGCATAAACTGTGTTGGCATATGTAGTCCAGTATTTACGTGATATAACCATGTACATGGCTGTTAACATACACATTGTCAGGCTTGGTCCACATGTCTCACACAAATGGGAGCTGTCTACACCTCTGGACTGACCAGAGAGTGCCAGACTGTCCACATATATTGATCATTACTGTGCTATCAGTGGTATTGTACTATGTTGTATGTAGCAGAAGCCAAACAACTCAGATATTGAGCACCTTTCCTCTAACTAGTCTAGTCCAGATACAGACTTGCTGTATCCAGGACTGCTTGTAAGCTTCTGAGCCCCCCCCAGGCTTTTCTGTGTTGGAGAGAAGCCTTCTAGCTTATGAGTGGGAGTGGTAAGCACCAGGTAGCCGATCTACCACAAAAGTGGTTTCTGGCACAGAAATTGTAGTTTATTGGCCGTTTGGGCAGTTTTTCCATCTCATTCAACTTTCTGGTTTAAAAGCCTGTATTTGCGCTTGTTTCCCACCTTTCCTGTAACTAGTCTAGTCCAGATACAGATTTGCTATATCCAAGAATGTTTGTAAGCTTCTGAGCACCGCAAGCCTTTCTGTGTTGGAGGGAAGCATTCTAGTGGGAATGGTAAGCACTATGTAACCTATCTACTACAAGATCCAGGTACAGATTCTCAGTTTTAGCACTTGAATTTGCTTATTCGTGCTCAGCACTTGTTCAGAGCTTGTTGTTAGCACTAAATAAGCTACAAATTACTACAACACTTAGCCTTCCTCTTTACCTAAAAGAAAACAGTTTTTTTTTTACTTTCCACACATGCTTAGAGAAAAAACAGCTCTTATACTCACTTTCCTCACTTGCCTAGAGGAAAGTATTTTTTTATTCAGGCATGTCCAAAGGTCAACTCCCAGTGTTCTCTCCTGTCTGATAAATCTGGGCATCTTGAGGAAATGTAGCAATTGCCTCATGTACACAGAGAACCCTCTACCCCTACCACTCAACACCACAAACTGTGAGAGATGCACTTATCTAGCCAAACTGAAGGTAAAGCTCTCTCCAACCAAGACTGAACTTGACAGTCAAGAGGAGAAGGTAAACACTTGTACCACCCCACACTCATCATATAGTTCCACTAAACCTACACCACCAAAATCCATACATAGAAACACAAAAACATTCACAGAGGCTCTCAATAATAATCTGCTCAAGCAACGGAGACCTCCAAAGCAGAAATGCAAGCAAACTCCACCCTCCAACATGACCCAAATGATACATAGCTCACAGATTCAGTGTGCCAATAAACCACAGCCCATAAGGCAAACCAACGTACCCAACACACTAGTTATAGGTGACTCTGTAGTCAGGCACACTGATGTCCCACTCACCAGGCAAAACAAGGAGAAGGTTACTGTCAGCTGCCTGTCGGGTGCCAGGATCCACCACATAACCCACGCAGTCAGGTCACTCCACAACAAGTACAAATATGACTCTGTCATTTTCCATGTTGGTCTGAATGACCTGAGAAGTACCTCCCTGGACTACATGAAAAGAGACATGGAAGAGCTCTCTGATCTTGTAGCCCAGGCAGGTATGACCCTAGCCCTGAGTAGCATCCTGCCATCACCCAGAATGATACCACAGTACAAGGACAAAATGATTGATTTCAACAATTGGCTAAGCTTCTGGTGTCATTCTAAGGGGATCCAGTATCTGTCTGCCTGGGACGACATGGTCGACAGACCATGACGCTTTGCCAGAGATGGCCTGCACCTGTTGCCCCTGGGATTCCGGATACCAGCTAAGGATCTTGCCTCCCCTATAGTGCCTTTTTTAGGCAAGGTTCAAATGACAAATTCACCATCATAACAGGAACAGGCAAGCAAAAACTGCGGGTAAGGCTACTCAGTGCTAGAAGTCTAAATCTCAAAATGCACTCACTCGAGGCACTCCTTAAAATGGAGAACATCAATGTCTGTGCAGTGACTGAGACCTGGTACAAGGCTCTAGAGAGCACCCCTGCATTACCAGGCTATAACTCATACCACACATTTTGGCCATCTAAACTCGACCAGAACACCAAAGGCGGGGGTGTGTGTCCATATTCATTAAGGATATCCACACCTCCAGGCTAGTTGCTCAGCATAATGCATCCGAAGTTATCCAAGTGCAACTAACTCTGGGCAAAACTGCAATCCAAATTGTAGCTTGCTATGGATCCCCCACCATGCCCCAGGATTCCCACTCCTCTTTTTTTTATATACTGGAAAATATTAGGGTTCAACCAAACACCCTAATAATGGGTGATTTAATCTACCCCACCATTAACTGGGAAAACTACTCATGTACCAACTCCTTCACTCAACGCTTTCTGGAATTCATAAATTCCAATGCCCTGGATCAACTTATCCACAACCCCACCAGGGGCAACAATATCCTAGACCTAGTCATTACCAACATGACTGATGGGTGTTTCACACCTGAAGTCAACTCTTCGTTGGTCAGATCTGACCATAAGCTAATCACCCTAGATATCTGCATCCCGCCCTCACCCACCATTAAGGAAACCACAGTAAAAATTTCTCCAAAGCCAACTTCATGCTTCTTAAGACAAAAGTGGTGAACTTCATGACACCCATGCAGATGGACAATACTGTTACGACTGTTGAACCCTACACAAATGCACTCTATAAGCACTTACATGAGTGCATGGATCGTGTTCTCCCAAACAGAACCAAGACGCTATT
>NC_056735.1:850036791-850044291 GCF_019279795.1 Protopterus annectens | reverse complement strand
TGCATTAGATGCTTATCCCTGTAGTACCACTGTTGGGATGGACAATGGGTTGTATCCCAGTCATGAGCAATGTGTGATAGTGGGTATGTCAGAGTGTCATCATGGGTTCCATTGTGTACAATATCCACAGTGGGGTGTGGGTACTGTGTACAGTGTCATTACATCATGGTACCCTGGCACATGTCCCATGGATCACTGTATGGTGACCACTGTCACCATCAACCATACAGGTAACTGATAACATAATCCAGCCCAGTTATGCATGTGCTGTGTGCAGCCTACCTGTAACACATTGGACACACTGACAAGTTAGCTAGCACTGATAGGCCCAGGTCTCTCAGATGTGTTTCTGATTGTCATGTGTCTGTTAATGTGTATATGATGGTGTGTCACACTATGTATTGTCCATATACAACCATTACATCCCCATTACCATACTGTACATGTCTGGGGATGTTTTGCATGTAACATGTAACCTGGAACACACCTCATCCTAAACGCTGTGTGGAATGAAAGCCACACACATCTGTAGCACTACATACCTAGGTAGGGGTCCAGTCCCAGTGTTGCCAAGTAATATGTGGACAGATCAACATCAGGTTGCTGAGTATACATGTCCCAGGGGGTCACCTGTCCATGTGGCACAGGCAGTGACTGTTATACAGAGCGGTGACATGTTCAACTATACCCAGGATATGTCACAGCCATGGTGTCACCACAGTGCCATACCCCTTGTGGAATATGACTGCAGACCATCCCCCTGCTGACACATGTACACTTACAACACAAATGGATAACATTATGGAGACCACAATCACGCAGTGTTACTAACAGCTATAATGCATCATGGCTGGACAGTTAAACTACCTGACATGTAAGTATTAAACATTACTGCTGACAACATGTTACACAGCAGTACATTGGTACACTGTAGTACAGTCACCATGTGCATCAGAACCACATTAGTCTGTCCCTGCATCGATGTTATGGATGACAGGGATGTGGCACAGGTATCATCATATGCACAGGGTGTGTTTTTGGTTTGCCAAAGACCAAGGGTGGGCCATACATTTGACACCATGTGTGTAGGTTAGGGGTGTAACTAGCTGATATGGGTGTGGTGATGTGGTGTGTGTAGGTATGGGGTTGCCCTAGGTGTGTTTGTATAGTGTGTGAGTATGCATGCACACAGTTCTGCCATGTAGCTACCCTATACAGGTGTTTCTTGGACAGCTGCAGACCATACCTGGCAGGGTGTGCAGTTCACTGCCTCCAGCCACAGACATGCAGACTGTCCCTGCCAGGGGTTACATGGGCATGTCCAGGTACAGGCCTCAATGTGCTACTCTCCCCTGATGATGACATATGTCCACTGTAACCAGGTCCTTCCTGAGACTGGCCAGGGCCACATGCATGTGGCCTGCTCTGGTGTTGTGTGGACAGTGCCCCCTGCAGTGCTGGGGCTAGTACTGCCTACAGGAAAGCCTTGGTGTTCTTGCACGTCCACGTTGACTGCCAGTTGTTGGTGTTGCTGGCCTACATCCACGCGGCTGTCACTCCACTCCTACCACATGTTCGAGCACGCACAATCCATAGTCGATGAGGCCCACCATCTCACTCTACCATCTATCCATGACCTCAGTATAATCATGGAGGGCACCTGCAAGTTTATGGAAGTTGTCACTTACAGATGAGAGAGAAGCCCTCTGCAGCCTCAGGCCCTGTCTAGCATACAGTTCCATATGTGCCTGCTCCCCCATGACAGTCTGAAACATGTGCCTGGTGGTACCAGTTGTGGCACTTCTGCCAGGGGCGTGATGACCAGTGGCCCTCCCATGAGCACACTAGTACATCTGCCTATGTGGTGCCCTGTTGTACATCTGACTATGCCTGCTGTGTCCAGACACAGCAGGCATAGATACCACACTCTTCTGTATACTGCCACCAACCACCAACTGTCCCTCTGCTATGGCCACTGGTGATGGGGTATCTATAGGCACTGTGACTGTGTGAGGGCTTGGGGTGGCTAACAGGGGCATGTCAAAAGATGGCACAGTTTTGGCCTCTGACAACCCCGCCTGTGCCTCAACAGTCCTATCATCATCTTAGGTGTCTGTATGGACACCAACATCAGATTGCATGCAGGAGGGACCCTGACCCACCTCACCACCTGTGGGGAAAACAAAAATACACTTTAAGACCTGTACAGCATTGCATAACAGTACATACACACACACACACACACACACACACACACACACACACACACACACACACACACACACACACAAGCACACACACGCACACACACACACACACACACACACACACACACACACACACACACACACACACACTAAAATTCCACCATAATATCTAACTGTCCCTGAGTTTACAGACAGTCCCATGTTTATTCACGTAAGTTCCCCATCCTGCATCACACTTGGTAACATACACTCATTAATACCACTCATTAACATTTCATTTCTCTAAATGCCTAGACAAGTGATCATAACAAAAGTCCTGTTACTCCATTACCTCCTTGACTTGAGTGAAGTAGGTTTTACAAGGCTTCACTGCTGTCATCCAGTGTTCACCCTGGGTATGTCTGGACATCGTGAGCATAGCCCCCATATGTTAGGGGCTACTATGTTCACTCCATAATGTCATGCACTGAGTGTCATTCATAACTATTGCTCAGTAAATGCCAGATCTGCTGCTCAATCAACTTACCATGTGGACAACAGTAATATATGCATACACTCCCTGGTGTTGTTTAGTAATTCCCCAATTAATCTGTAGTGCTGCATACATGGGTACTCCTTCACCTTTCTGCTGATTGCAATTTAAGGGTATATCTGGTGTCTAGTTTCCCTCCCAATGCATGTTCCATGCCACAGACCTTATTATACTATCAGCTGTCCTGTGATTACATATCAGACAAGTATTCCTGGTGTCTCATGTGTCAGTCCATGTCCATGTTACTGCACAATTCCAAAGGGAAGTACTGATGTATGAAAAACCCCACAATCACACATGTGCACACATGGATACCCACACAGACACACACACACATGCACACACACATCCTACATGCATCAACCACCATCCACTCCACCAGATTGCACTTACAGACAATATACCCCCCCTACACACACACACACACACACACACACACACACACACACACACACACACACACACACACACACACACACACACCTACAGGTGAGGTTGCACAAAGATGGTACACACAGCCCTCCCATTACCCATCTGTTAACATGCATAACATATGGTACTCAACAGCATGCAGTGCATCTATATTCAATCCATGCTAGCAACAGTATACATGTGTGTGATGCATGGGCTGTGTTAGTAGGTGATGTCCCTTCTCCTGGTAAATGCTGGACCCATATGCACAGTATTTCTGTGCACCTGTTCAGCAACCTGCCATGCACTGTGCACCATACCTCACAGGTGTACAAACCATTGCTGAATGTGCATTACTGTGTCAGTTATGTCTGCTGTAATACTTACAGCCCCTATGTGTTTGTCTGACACATACCTGGGATGATATATGGACAGATGTCATTTGTGAATGCCTGATGTCTGATTTACAGATCTCAACATCAGTGGTGCATGTATGACCAATACAATACTATTACACTGACAACCATTAAACCTTACAGTGGCTATGGGGAGTGTACACACCCTTATTGATATGACGCACTCTTCGTTGATATGCCATGGGACCACATCACCGCATATGTTAACATTACATGAGCCTGATATGCGACACATGTCCTGTACATTCACATGCAGTGTCTAACAAATGTGTTAGGTGTGTAGATGCTGACCACGATGCATACACTTCGTGGGTGCATAATTGTGCACGCCCTTATCATGATGGTTTATTGCCCCTATTGTTATGTGTACTACAGCAGTCACTATTCCTGGCAGGGGTATACTAGCATGGGCCATCTCCATTTGCCAGTAAATGGTCAGTCTGCCCTACACATGTCCCCAAACTCTGCATGATTGCATGGTCAACTCGTGCACATTTGGAGTACACACACTGCTGTCAGTATTGCTGTGGAGTCGAGGTTACATCTGCCACAGTTCCTGAACATGACTGTGTGCAGATACAGCCATTAGTAGCAGCCTTGGGATTCCTGCTGCAGTGCACTGGTGTCACATGACACCCCCTCTCCACCTTCAGCCTTTTTGCAGATGCTTGACAACTATATCCTACACATGAGTGTCAGTTTGCAGTGTCCAAAACACTGAACACCACATGTAACAGCCTAGTCCCAGCTAATGACTGGCAAACATACAGATGTACACTGGCACTGGCACAGTACAGATGGGGATGGTGGGCTTGAGGCAGGGTGAGGCATTGGTTGTGCACCTGTATCTTACATGATACTGTCTTTAGGTTTCCAATGTAGTTATGGTACACCAGTATACATTGCAATGCATGACTGTTGGGAAACTCTTCTGTTATGCATACACTACCTGTAGAGAGGTCTGGCTGATGTTTCCTGTGGTACAAATGTCACATCTGATTACCCTAACCCATAGACCACAAGTTTGCAGAGTCCAGGCAATTGCTGACACGGGTACTGCACAACCATTACTTGCTGGACATTCCTGCAACCTTCTCAGTTTTGTGGCATGTTACTGGGCAGCTCACATAACCAGTTTGCTACATGTGACATAATTTGTCTTGGGTGGCCATCTGTTTATTTCCTATATCATTCCTGTTCCATACATCCTTGCCACATACGTGACTGTCTGCCATGGTATATGCAGTGGTGAGGCATGGCTACATGTCCAGCTCATGGGTGCTACCTCTTGGGTATGGGGCCCATGCTATGTCATGTAAGATATGTGCAAGCCATGCCTGCCTCTGTTGCAGGTAAGTGCACATTTGATGGCCAAATGTCTTGAACAGCAGACCAATACATGGTGTGACATTGGGGATGTGTACTTGCTGAAAGGTGCATTTCCATGACAAATGCATGTAGTCAGTACCTCAACAGCTGCCTCCACTATATTTTATCTGGAGTGTGTGCACACATATGCCTCCAGTGTTTGTGAAGGTATGTATTCCCCATATTTGCTGCCTAACTTACAATTCCATATTATACTCATATTGCTCACGTTGGGACCACATTGCAGGTGTCAAGGGTTGTGGACCACAGTATTATAATATGCTGTAGTGTAGATCTGTAACAGTTGCCATTATAATACTGGTATATACACTGTTGTAGTACTGTATAAGAGTTATGTTTCACATATGTCCCCACTGTAGGCCATGTGTCCCACCATTATGTTCATCCCTGTGGACACAGTTTGCAATGACAGGATGTTAGTTCTATTGCAGGTGTCTGACATACCCTTCAGATACGCCATCATGGTTACTACTGTGATGAAGTGCAGTTAACAGCAACAATACATGAACATGTATGGCATGCATTATGGGTAGGTGTGTTAGACGTGTGCATGGAATAATGGAATATACCATAGCCATTACATGACCGGTGTATTGGCAAGCATGAACATAAACCATACTCACCAGCTACAGGCTGCTGCTTTGGTGGTATACCAGAGGGACCTACATAACTGTGTGAGAGATGTGATGTCAGTAGCCACAGCTGTAGCATTGCTACAGGGTGGGTGCAGCATTACAGTACATCAACAGTACAAGTCCACAATACTAAAGCTTATGCACATCCGTTTATTACTAGTACACAGCAAAAGCCTATATATATGACATCTCACATATGCATGATCTACCTGTACAGGTGCAGATGCATACACAACAGTGGTTACTGATGTGCCTTATGGCCTTACCTGCACGGTCCTCAGCCGGTGTGTGGGTAGCACCCACCTCCACTATGGTGTCTGCCAGTTGTTGCATGTGCAGGTGGGCAGGTGCCACAAGGCTGACAAGGAGCTCCTCAACATGTGTCAGGGGGGATGGATGGCATGACCCTCCCCAGTACAACGTGATCCCTCTGGACTGCAGCAGCATGCCAACAGGCATTATGAAGAAGGTCGCTGCAATGATGCCAGACTTGCTCATAACTGCGGTTATGCAGGCTGACATCATTGACCCTGAAGACTAGATTGTTACACAGGCGGTCTGCTCCTGCTGCTCATGGGCTGTCCTGCCGAAGAGCACCTGATAGTGCTGTACCAGGTGGTTCACAATGACCTCACTGTCATCCACTGAATACACCGGTAACTGGCCATGAGACATCTTGCCTGAAAGACATAAAGATGGAAACAGATCTGAGGAATTCATACAGCAAGGTTACCATAGTTCTTAATACACATTTCTGTTTATCCCCCACCATATCTGCAACAACAAACTGTTCACACAACTCACTAGGTATGGCTACAGCTTACCTACCATTGGGACTTATAACGTACTGTACCACACTTTGTGCTATGTGTCTGTAGCCATGTTCCCTGTGGGGACACCAACATTGCTGGCCTGTTACGGACAATGTCACCTGCATGCCATTGTAAGGGCAACTATGATTCCATATATGCATGTGGTCTGTTTGCTATGTGATTGCTACACATCTGTCATTATGTGTTATTGGGAACATCTATGCATGCTGTTGGCCATGATCTGGGATTGTGTGGACTATTACTACCCACATATGTTCTATAACAGTAATACAATATCATATGTTTAGGGAACAGTTGCCAGAAGAACCACCTCTCCCACCTCATCTGGCCATGTTACCAGGCCACATCATATGTGGGACACACCCAGGGCCTCCTCATCTACTGGTCCAGCACTACCTTCAGGCAGAACCACCTCAAAGCATGGTGCCCCCCCCCCCGGGGCACACACACACAAAATCCTGTCACTCGAGGTCAGGTCCAGGGTCTGTTGCAAAGGGAGCTCCACAGAGACTTGTGGGATGTGCTACAGTACATTGAGGCCCTCAGTACACAATCACAGGGTCCACATGCTCCTCCTGCTCAGCCTCTAGGCCAGGCACCTTCAGGGCCATAAAGCTGCTGTTTTGACTAGCAATAGGTGGGGGCCTTGCTACCATTGTTTCCATATGGGGGCTCATGGGGCTACCACACACACCATCCAGGGTGTTTACCCCCCACATGTGTCACATATCACCCCTGTAGGCTATCCTCTCTATCTACCAACCCAACCTACCACCACAAATATACTTGCTGTCCTTCCCCAAATTCCCATTCCCAGCTTCACAGACAAGGCCAATGTGGTCCCAACAAGGGCTTCACATTTGACATAACCATCCATGTTGCACACACTTACAGCTGTATATTTTATATATATATATATATATATATATATATATATATATATATATATGTGTGTGTGTGTGTGTGTGTGTGTGTGTGTGTGTGTGTGTGTGTGTGTTGATATGTGTGATGTTCCCTCACACATAGCATGCAGCACTGTGATGGACATAAAGGGGACATGTATTTATATACATATGT
>NC_056735.1:849884291-850031791 GCF_019279795.1 Protopterus annectens | reverse complement strand
ATTCATATCACACCTTTCGGACACCTAACCTGGACCAAAATACTAAAGGCGGAGGTGTGTCCATATTCATTAAGGATATCTACACCTCCAGGCTAGTTGCTCAAAGTGCAACTAACTTTGGGCAAGACTGCAATCCAAATTGTAGCTTGCTACAAATCTCACACCATGTTCCAGGATTCTCACTCCTCATTTCTTGATACACTGGAAAATATTAGGATACAACCTAACACCCTAATAATGGGCAATTTCTACTACCCCACCATTAACTGAGAAAACTACTCATGTACCAAATCTTTTGCTCAAATGTTTTCTGGAATTCATAAATTCCAGTGCCTTGGATCAACTTATCCACACCCTCATCAGGGGCAGCAATATCTTAGACCTGGTCATTACCAACATGTGCAACTGGTATTCCACACCAGAGGTCAATTCTTTATTGGTCAGATCCAACCACAAGCTAATCACCCTAGACATCCACATCCCACCCCATATTAGGGAAACCACCGTAAAAAAAATTCTCCAAACCCAACTTCACTCTTCTTACGAAAGAAGTGGCAAACTTCATGATACCTATGCAGATGGATAATAGAGGAATGACTGCTGAATCCTACACAAATGCACTTTATAAGCACTTAATGAGTGCATGGATCATGCAATCCCTAACAGATCCAAGATGCTACCCTACAAAAGAAGGAAGCCAATCTGGTGGTCCCCTGCTATAAACAAACTCTACAACAGAAGAAAGAAACTGTTGCAAAAAAAGAGTAAAATCCCATGATTGGAGGAACTCCCTGGTCAGCCGCCGTAAGAAGCTGAGATCCCTCATAAAATCCTCCAAAGCTAGCTACAAGAACACAATTGTCACTGATTCTAAAGACAACCACAAAGCATTCTATAGCTATGTCAAGAATCTTAATGGCAACACTCAGATCTGCTCTGAGTTACAGCACAATGGCACTAAATATACAGAACCAACTGATATTGCCAACATCCTGGCAGATAGATTTAGTGATAACTTTAACCCCTCTCACCCCATAAAGGGCCCATTTCTATACCGAAAGAATGCAAAGTTCCTGTAATCATGGCTGCACAGGTAAAAACACACTGTCCAAAGCCAAGAACACAGCATCCATGGGATGTGACAACATCCCAGGCTGCGTTCTACATGAACTACAGAACGAACTGGCACCCCACCTAAGTACCATGTTCATTCATAGCCTCACCTCAGGCTTTGTGCCCACTGAATGGCACACAATGACAGTTATCCCACTCCACAAAGGGGGTGCCACCACGGACCCCAGGGACTACCACCCCATTAGCTTGACGAGCCTGGTCTGCAAGGCTATGGAATGTATCATCATGGAACCTATAAACAATGACACTGGTAATCTCCAAACTCTGAACCACCCAGCTCAGGTTTGTAAAAGGCAGATCATGTCTCCTAAACCTGATAGACTTTTTTGAAGCTGTCAACAAAGCCGTAGATGAGAATAAGGTGATTCACACAGCCTATCTAGATCTCGCCAAGGCTTTCAACACCATCCCTCACCCTGGAATTATAGATAAACTCAGTAAACTAGGTATACATCCCTATGTCATAAGATGGGTTGCCAACTGGCTCACTGACAGAACCCACACTGTGAAAGTAGCAGACTCCAAATCCGACTTCAGGCCAGTGACAAGTGGAGTATCACAGGATTCAGTCCTGGGTCCTCTCTTGTCTGGTATCTACTTCTCTGAAGTACAGGCTAAGACAGACGTTCTTTGGCTAATGAAATTCACATATTACTGCAAACTAGGAGCCATAATCAAAACTTCTAACAATGTGGACATCCTACAAAAGGGCCTCACTGAGACAGATGCCTGGTGTCAAAGCCATGGCCTCAAGCTCAATGCTAAAAAGTGCATTGTCATCCCTTTTGGTAAAAACTCTGTACCCATGAACTACCACATAGGCAGTATTCTACTTAACACATGAAAGTGTGATAAGAGACCTTGGGACACAGGTGGACAATAGTCTTTCCTTTGATAATCACATTGCCACAGTAGTCAGGAAATCCTTCTACATGGCATATCTCATCATAAAAGGTTTCTTATCCAGGAAAAAAGAGGTCATTGTTCTCCTCTACTCATCACTCATTAGACCCATTATAGAATACAGTGCCCCTTTTGGTATGTACCTCACAAGACATCTACAACAACTGGAAAGGCAGCAGAAATACCTCACAAAGAGGATTATCAGCCTAAAATAGATGCCCTATGCAGACCTTCTAAAAAAACTCCAGCTTTACTCCATCGCATATCGCCTACTCAGAGGCGATCTCTGCCTAACATACAAAGCATGTCAAACCCAGAGCTGTTGGACATGCTCCACTTAAAGAAATCCCAATCTCTCTGATCTATATGCTCTAGGGACCTAAACCTTGTCACCACAATAAACAGAACATGATGGAGGGATAGATTCCTGTCCCAGAGACTTCCCATACTCTGGAACAAACTATCTATCTATATCAAACAAAGCTCTTCATTAGCACTCTTCAAGAAAAATCTTGATGATTGGATGGGAGATAGGAAATTCACCTCAGGGATCTCTTCTGCGGCTCTGCTTGACAGGGGCACAGCTCAGGAAAATAATTTTCTTGGGTGGCAAAAGCCAGGGTACCTTTTTGGCTAGGTTTATATAAGCCCTAGGGCAAATAGCCTAGCACCTACATATGAACCTATGATCTTTCCAAACCATTCAGTACTGAAATATATAAAAAAATGCTCACTTACATATCTTGGGTTCTCCACCCATATTCTATACTGTTTCTCTTATTATCTTTCAAATTGTTCCCAAGCAGTTAAATGGCAATCAGCCTTCTCTACATACATGCCAGCATCTACTGGTGTGCCACAGGGATCCATCCTTTGACCTCTACTCCATCATTTGTTCATGAACAATCTTGCTTTCACCTCATCACATTCTGCTATCATCAAATATACTGATGATGATGATCTAATCTGCACCTCAACCTGATTTTCCCACTACAGTTTGTCCCCCAACACTCATTCACGTCCATTGAAAATTGGCTTTCATACTCTCAATTCCTTCTAAACCACATTAAAACCAAAATAATGCTTTTCACTCCAAGACCCTATTCTGATGAAACATCTAACTTCCCTATCCTCTCATCCCAAAAATATAAGCTGGAAGCAGTCTGTAAACGAAGATATAATGCATCATCATAGCCAATCAGCTCATATTTATCAGATACATTCAAAATATCCAAACAAAAGATATCAGAAACTAGGCCTTCTTTACAGAACTTCCATTTTTTCACTACCCAGTCTCACAAAACTACAGCCATAGCTTGCCTTCTATCTAGTCTTCTGTATGTTTCACTTATTTTCACAAATATCTCCTCGTGATCATTGCAAAAATTGGAGCAATGCTATTGTAATATAGTTTTGTGGCAAAGCTATAATAAAACTGCAAAATTCAGTATAAGACCCCTAATCCTAGTCATCACTGCCTAGCCTTTAAACAACATAATTGGCTAGAATTTACCAAACAACTTGATTTTCTCACAATTTAAATTCACCCACAACATAGTCTATTTTCTGAACAAATATCCTGATGTCAATTCCATTCTATAGTGCTACTCTCCCTCAAGGCATCTCCATTCTACAAATATAAATCTTCTTTTTTAACAACAATTTTTATTGATTTAATATATATATATATATATATATATATATATATATATATATATATATATATATAATATATATGTATATTTTATATATATATATATATATATATATATATATATATATATATATATACATACACACACACACACACACACACACACACACACACACACACACATGCACACACACACACACACACACACACACACACACACATACACACACACACACACATATATACAAAAAGGAAGAAATTTAGTGCATGGTCCACTTAAAGAAATCCCAATCCCTCTGAACTACATGCTCTAGGAACCTAAACCTACATTGAATCATCAAGGCAATCTCATACAATCTTATACAATTAACACATTAAAAGTCTTGGCATTTCAATAGCAACATTTCAAGGCTATCCCAACAAAAGTCTAGTTTGATTTATAGATCTCATTGTAATCACTTATTTTTCAGTTTTACATAGTATTGCTATTAAATCTAAAACTTCTTTGAATGTAGGAATTGAGTTTGATTTCCAATTTTTTGTAATAACTTTCTAGCTACTGTTAAAGGACTCCAAAAAAATGTTGTTGCTTGGCTTTTACAGATATAAGAAGTGGATCATTCATTTGTATTACTGATCAAGTTAAAGAACAATTATCAGACCATAACCCCTTGAAAAATAAACTTATCTTTTCTCAATATACATTTCATTTTTCACAATCCATAAACATGTGTCCAATCAGCTTTTACATCTTTACTACATCTCCAACAAACTGAATAAGTCATTTTACTAAATTTAGAGACTTTATAGGGCATAACAAACATTTTATGTATATATTTCCACATAAAAACTTTCAAGCATAAACCTGAAGAAGTTTGTCTGATTCAAGTAACAAAGTTTTCATCTTACCATCTATTGAGTCACTCAATCCACTGCTCTCTAAAAGGTTTCAGAATTTTGCAACAAAAGTATTATTTATGATTTATATAATTTGAAATAGCTTCCTTTGTAGGTCAGTTTACCTTTGATGATAGCATTTATATATTCATATAATGGGGGAATATTGTTCTGTTCCAATTTAACTCATATTATTTTCAAGTTCATTTAAGTTCTTACTGAGGGATAATATTAACTGGTTAACAGATTCTTCCATCTTATAATCTTTTATTAAATATTCTGGTGACTTACCTCTTTACACAGATCATAATACTAATCCATTCCTTTTTAGTAAATTCATTTTAACATTGTCCTGAGATTCCTTAAATCTAGAGGTGTGTGCAATGGGCACAAAAATTATTTTGATATTAATTGATTTTAAAAACATTTTTCTTAACTGTTTTAAGAATTGACTTCATGTATGCAAAGTCTAAAGACTGAAACAAATGAATTTCATTAATCAGACAAAAGGATTGTTACATATATTTACTTTATAAGAATGTTGTATAATCTGCTCCTAAATGGTTTGCTATTTACTAGTGTAAGTTGAGTCTATCCAGTGTACGATAGAATAAGACTTGCAGCAATGGAATAAAATTCATTAATTGAGAATCCATCATTTTTTCATTGCATCTTATACTATTAGCTAATAGTTCCATAACTAATGCAAATAGTATAGGAGACAAGGGGCACCCTTGCTTTGTGCCTTTTTTTAAAGTAAATTCTTGAGTAATGTAAGATCCAATTCTAACATATGCTTTGGAGTCTGTAAACAAGTTTTTTTAATATTCAAATAAATTGTTCTGTAAATGCTAAAGACTCTAAAGTTTTAAACCAGCAGTTCCAATCTACAGAGTTCAAAGTTCTCAGTGTATAAGCTAATTGGGGACATTTTTTGTCCATTCCTTTTGTTAAATCTAAAATAGCTCCTAGTCTTTTTATATTATCATGTGTTAATCTATTGACTATAAATCCTGCTTGATGTTTATTAATTAGTTTGTCTACTACATCTCTTAATCTTGTAGTGAAGATGGAAATACATATTTTATAGTATACATTTAATAATAAAATAGCTCCATATGAGGAAACTAACTTATTACCCTTTCCTTGTTTAAGTACAGGTCAGAATACAGAAAATTTCCATGAGGGAAGAATTATTTTGTCACTCTGAATTATCCTTTAAATTCCATTCAGTAATTCTAAAATATTTAATGGAAGCAGACTATATAATTCGATACCTAAGCCATATAACCTTGGAGCTTTACGATTTCTCCCTTTTTAAAGCTTCTTTAGCTTTTATTAGGGTAATAGGCTTATTCAGTGGAGATATTTGGTGGTCATTAAGTTTATTAGTAACATTTTTCTTTAAATACTTATCAGTTTTGTAGTCATCATGACTATTATTTTTATCTTTATTAAGATCCTCATCCATTTTTTTAAAGTATTAGGCATTTCCTCTATGTCTTAAGTAAGCTTATTAGTGTGAGGATTTCAGATATTATTGATTTGTACCTTTTTACTTAACATCTTACTTCTATTAGCTAATTTATATACATTTTTGAAAATATCATATAACTGCTCAATTTTATTTTTTCTAAAGCTATCTCAACTTTATGAATTACAATTGTTTGATAGTTTGTCATTAATTTTAATGTCTTCAGTATTATCTAATTTCTTTGTTATTCAAATCTCACTTTATCTATTTCATCTTGTATTTCTAATGACTCTTTATCCTACTCTTTCATTTTATTACTAGCCCATCTTCCCATTCTATCTTTAACATGCATTTTAAGGAGTCCCATAGTATGACTTTAATAACTTGATCATTATCATTCAAAGATAAAAAAAAATCTTGATTTGTTCCTCAAAGTAACTCTTAAATTCTTTTAATTTCATCATATATACTGGGATTTTATAAATAATTTGAAATTAATATATTAATTCTTTGTGCATTATGATCAGATAAAGGACAAGGAACAGTTTTAAATTAATTCACTTTATTAAGTAAATCTGTATGATATAAACCTTCTTGAGGTAAAATAAAAAAAAAAATCACAAAACATGTATGGTAATTACATATCTGCCACACATACAGCACACAAGTGGAACTCACTTCCCACCACATTCAAGGAAACATCAACTCCCAATCACTTCAAAGAAAACCTCATTCATTTTCTATATTATTCTAGGATTTGCTTTTGTGCCTGTTCACCAGACTAAACTCTGACACCATTTAACCAGACATCTACTGTATATCGCTTTCCCTCTCCTTATTCATTAGCGCTATACATCTTTATAGCCATGTAGCATTCTGTTTATTATATTCACTATGAAGCTACAGTTTCTCATTGTTCCATGCTCAGACTGTCTTATTATTTAAGATATAAGAATCTCCGTTGCTTTTTTAAAGTTGTCTCGCTATGTTAAACCCATTTAACATAGTGAGACAGCTTTAAAAAAAGCAACAGAGAAAGGAAGATCTCCGTTACTTTTTTTAAAGCTGTCTCGCTATGTTAAACTCCTTTAACATAGCGAGACAGTGTCTAAAAAGCAACGGAGATCTTGCGTTCTCCGTTGCTGTATAAAAAGACTTATACTAATGGAAAAAGTTTGGGTGACCTGCTAACCAATCAGCATGCACATTTTGGAATTTTAATGGGGGGGGTTGTTGTATAATATACTTTTTTCTCTAACATTTACTATAACTCACCTTCATTTGTAGTTTATTTTTAATGGTTCTGTCCTGCTTCCTCTAATTCATATTTCTTTTCTCTCCCATCTCCTATATATTTTTTTCATTTTCATTTCCTCTCCTCTATAATAATACTCCTATATTTTAACTCTGTAAAATACTCTTGAGAAACCATATCACTGAATGTTTCTTACTGAAATATAATAATTATACATGATGTGAACTTCTCTTATTATCACACATATATTTTATATAACCAAGGTTTTTTTTATACTGTCTAATATTTATGTTTGCCATACTTTCTTTAATTATCCTATCACAGTATTTTTGGAGCTTAGCTTCCATGGCCTACGCTGAAAAGTGGTTGTCCATTTCCCAGTTGAGCTATCCCAGTAAACAAAAATAATAAATTAATTAATTAAATAGATAATCTGTCACAGCAGCAGCTATTCCCATGAAGCATGACATTTACAGCATAGATTACATGTGAAATACTATGCAATTCCATTCTCTAATAGCATGGTGTTGATTATTGTAACAATGTTTCTATGTGTGGCACTGCTGATGAAGGCAGTACTATACAGATGAAGATTTTAGTCTTTTACTTATTTTGTAGCTGAAAATAATTGCAATAAATGTATTCTGTATTTTACATTCCCTCCTCTCTGCTACTACTTTTTTCTCCTACCATTACATTGCATACTGGCAACTTATATATTAATGTTGGGAATGCATAGACAGAGACGCTTGCATTCCACTGCCATCTTGTTCTTTAACAGTAATTATGGAGCTTATTCTCTCTCTCTTTCCCCCTGAGTATATCTATTCACCACAAAGTGTGTGCACTGGCTGTTTTATTTACCGTTCATGTATGCATGCATCATTACTACATTCATGTATGACTTACTTTTTCTCAACTGACATTTGACCAATGCATCATGATATTATGGCAATATCTGTAATTAACTGCTTTTGACTTACATGTGCCCATGTGAACTTGCAATTGCAATAGGACTGAATTCTTCTGCTACCCTTTCTTTATATGTATCTGTCTATGACAACTTTTTTGATTACAGACATGTTACAGATGCACTCATGATACTCACAAGTCATCAATATAAGATACTACATTTAAAAATAAATTAAGTCATTTCACTGTTGTGTTTTTATTGACTATAAGCTTTGTAATTGCAGAAAAGCAGGAACATATTACATTAGCAAATTCCTAAAGGAGTGGAGATTTCTGGCTAAATGCTGTATATTTCATTTTTGTGTAAGTGTGGGACAGAACTATGGCACAACATATTGTGTAACTATACTAAGATTAGGCAAAATATACAAAAAATACATGGTGCTGATAATAATAAGAACTACATATTTGGAGGGATGGAAAGTAATCCAACTACTGACATTTCCTTGATTATAGGAAGGAATGATGTATGTTCATGGAATGCAGTCATGCAGATACAATGGGATAGTCATGACTGCAACTTGAAATGTTGCTGTCCAAATTGACTTGCACTCTCCACTCCCAGAAAGAGGAACAGTGACACACAGCAACAGATATAAACAGTTTCACACATGTAAGCACACACACACACACACACACACACACACACACACACACACACACACACACACACACACACACACACACACACACACGCACACACGCACACACACAGACACATACACACAGTTTGACACAGCAACACACCAGTCTCTTTTCCACAATTAGCATACATGCACTGAATGAGTAATAAACCCACACCACAACACTTTCATACAGACATTGATGAAAACACAAACTTGCACACCACATATCTCTTTCTGCAAGTGTGCATAAATGCATGCACATAACTAAATCAAATTGACACAGGCAAAAGTAAATAACTGCAGTACTGAAATATATAAGAGACCACAAATATCTATAGGGTTCCTGTTAGAATACCAAAAACTCAAAATGGCGAATGATCTAAATGTCAGAAATGCCAGATCTCGATCTGCTTTTTGTGAGATCCTGGTACAGTGAAGATTGGAATATTTGCCCTTTCCTCACTGTAGTGCGATCTCAGAGTTTAGCGGGGGGGGGGACATTGCCCCCCACAATAGTGAGTTCCAGGTCCTGTATTTTCGACCTTTAGGTCGTTTGCTATTTTGGACTTTCGTTGTTCTGATATAGACCCTATCCATAAATATAGTAATAGGAATTTGTCTAATACATTATCTCAAAAATGTATGACTGCTTACAATGAAAGTCACTAAATCTATGGCCAACCATAATCTCTTGGTGTTGTTAATGTCCCTTTTATGGTGTTGATGACTGTGAAAGTGGAGGTGAGACTGCTATTTCAGATGCAATTTTCAATTCAGTGGAACTGTGCTTGATATCAGGCACTGCATTCCATTTTAAGCACAAAGACTTCCTACAGTTTTATAACACCTTTAAAAGATTTTCAAAATTTGCATCAGGGGAATTAGAAAAACATATATGTGGTGACATGGCATTCTAACAGTCCTACAATCTATCCATCTCCACAAAGTTGACACATCTTTTGCACCCATATATGCAGATCTTTTTATGGCATATATAGAAGAAATCATAATCTATGATTATAATCATAACATTTACATGTGTGAGATGGACATTTGGCGCCGTTATCTGGATGACTGTTGGTTGGTGTGGAAAGCTGATGAATGTTATCTTATGGAGTTTCTTGAATATCTTAATGACAATGTATGGGAGATAGAATTCAAGCTGACCTATAATGTGTCTAGGATAGTATTTCTTGATGTGGAAATCATGAGAAATCAGGACAATACATTGTCAACTAGAATGTTCAGGAAATTTCCAGAATTCAACTCTTTATTACATGCCACCAGCTTCCACCCACAACATGTCATCCAGAATATACCCAAATCACAATTTTTAAAAGCTAGAAGAATCTGTTCTAACCAACAATCCTTTCTTGAGGCCCAGGAGGATTTGACACGTAGATTTATTAGCAGGGGTTATCGTCCAGGCGCTGTGCTTCTAGCCAAAAGATCTGTGTCCAATATAAATAGGGAAGATTTATTATCATATAAAGATAAGAATGACACTTTCAAGTCACAACCATTACATTTGGTAACTACATATGGACGCAATACACAGGGTTTTAAAAACATTATATACAGACATTGGAATGTTCTGAAAGCTGATCACAAACTTAACTCTCTACTTCCTGAGACATGTTCCTTTTCATTCAGAAGGGGACAAAGTATTGGTTCTAAACTTAGCCATTACAAAAGAGTTGGTTTGGATCCTCCTACTTTCACCCAGCTGTCTATTTCAGGCAAACCTATTGTTGGATGCATGCCCTGTGGGCATTGCTCTTTCTGTATACGTGTTTCACGGACTTGTGAATTTAGCAGCAAAAATACTTCTGATGTTTTTGATATCAACTTTTGGGCCAATTGTAACACAGAGTGGGTCATCTATTTGGTGACCTGCAATTGTTCTGCTTTCTATGTCAGAAAGACTTCCAGAGCTTTCCGCCTTAGAATTTGTGAGCACTTGAGTGACATTAAAAATAAACGTACTAGCAATGCACTTTATAAACATTGTTTAAAACATGCTTCTGCTTCTTTTAAATTTGTTACTATTGATTGCATTAAGGGGAGATGCAAAGATAAACTGTTTTGGCAGGAACTACTTAGCTCCAAGGAAAGAAAATGGATAATAAAACTTGGAGCTTTGTTTTCACCTGGCCTTAATGACCAATTGTAATAATTGTTAATGCTGTGTTGTGATTGGTTTTCATGCATGGTTTAACTATATATATGCATGTATTCTGATACTTTGACTTTTTATTTTCACTTTTGTATTTCACTGAAGAAGGCTCCTCGGAGCCGAAACCGGTTTGAATGATGGTTTTTACCACCATGGAGTTGTAGGGGTTTTTTTCTTCCCTACTTCAATAAATGTTTTTTGGATGTGATTGCTGCCTACACTTGCTGGCGTTTGTTGCTTCCTATTTTTGTTTGGCCGTGCGAGGGTTCCACGGGCATCTGTTTTTTGTCTAAGTTGACAAAGCACAGAAACAATGCCACAAAGACACAACTCCTCAAAACTTGCATCTATATAAGGAGTTGCACAACCTCAACAAAAAGCATATTTACTTAGACAAAAAAAAATTACTCTGACCCACAAGATAAAATTTCCGAAGAAATTCTGGAGCTCAATTAAGAAATGTTTTCAACCTTGCTCTACCACATCACCAACCCCCTATCCATACTTATCCCCCTCAGAAACAGCTGCCAAATTTAACACTTTCTTCATTGACATCATAGCCTCTCTGACTTCCAGCACTCCCCAACCATTTAATCTACCTAAAAACCTTACTAGTCCTGAGATCCATGCCTTCGAGGTTCAATCTGTCTTCACATCATGTGTTAAACAGTTACTGAAGAAATGTAAACCCTGTTCTCTGTCTGCCGATGAACTCCTTGCTGATGATCTCTTTGCTACAGACTCTATAGCATGCCCAGTCTCAATTCTAATTAATAAATCTATTCAAGACTCCTATATCCCTGCCCTATGGAAAAAATATTAATTTTTCCTCTCCATAAAGGAGGTAACTCCTCTAAAATCTCTAACTTTAGGTCAATTGCTATCTTGTTCCCCCTTTCTAAGATCCTGGAAAAGTGTATTCATAAGCAACAAGTTTTCCAACCAGGCAATAGCACCACTACAGCTTTTCTCAACTTTTCCATCACCATTAATAAGGTTAAAGACTAAGGAAAGTTTATATGCCTTCTGCTTTTGTAGCTCTTTGAAAAGCCTTTGACACAGTGTCACATGATAAATTTCTAAATCAAATGTCCTCTCTAAGCCTTTCCAAACCAACTCTTCTATGGTTCTCTAACAGCCTTTATGAAAGATATCAGTCTGTCAAATGGCTCTCTTCTTTCTCTTCTTTTTTCTAGTAAAGATGGGTGTTCCTCAAGACTCTATTCTTGGTCAACTGCTCTTTGACATTTTCATCAATAACCTATATATCTCCTCTCAGCAAGCTTTCCTTATTTAGTATGCACATGGCTCAACCCTCATCTGCTCATCTGACAGCCCACTACAGCTACAATCCATGACACAAAATGCCTTCAACTCAGTTAAAATGTGGCTACATCAAAAGCAACTTTTACTTAATCCTAAAAAGGCTAAACTGCTATTTTTGAAAGTCCCACACCAATGCTAAAAGTAACTTCCACATGACCTCTTTAAACAATACGCCTGTTGAAGTAGCTATCTACACAAAATTGCTTGGAGTCATTACAGATGACAACTTAAAGTTTGATCTTCACATACAAACCTGTATAAAAATAACTCATCAAAAGCTAAGTCTACTAAAGAGAGCAACACATTAATTCCTTATTCCTTCTAGCAGAGTCACCCTAGCTAACACTTAACTTTTAAGCTCTCTTCACCATGCCTCACCTGTTTTGACTAATATCTAGATCTGTGTTAAATCACATCTGTAGCAATTTTATAATAAGACACCTCAATTTTCAGCTAACCTGCCACATAAAGCTCATCACTGCTCTGCATTACATGCTCTAAATGGGTTAGCACTTAACATCAGTTAGCCCATTCACAACTTCTTCTAACCCATAAAATACTATATAACCCCTCTACCTGCCCATCTATCTCCTCAGTATTTCATCATGATCTCCCAAATCACCCCCTGTGCTCTAAAGACAAAAACTTTCTTGAAATCTATAAACTAAAAAGAAAAAAATGAAACTGTTTCTCATACAGCCTACCTCGATCTGGCCAATGCCTTTGATACCATTCCCCACTCAGGAATTATTGATAAATTCACCAAACTAGGCATCAACCCCTATATCACTAGGTGGGTTGGAAACTGGCTCACAGATAGAACCCACAGTGTGAAAGTAGCGGACTCCAAGTCAAACTGCTGACCAGTCACGAGTGGAGTCCCACAGTGATTGGTCCTGGGTCCTCTCCTGTTTGGCATCTACTTCTCAAAGGACCAGGCCAACATGGAGGGACTCTGGCTGACCAAGTTTGCAGATGACTGCAAGCTGGGAGCCATTATTAACTCCCCAAGTGATGGAGACATCCTACAGAAAGGCCTCACTGAGACCAATGACTGGTGTCGAAACCATGGCTTTAAGTTTAATGCCAAAAAATGTGTCTTCATCCCCTTTGGGAAAACTCAGTTCCCACTAATTACCTCATCAGTGGGAGCCCACTGAACACTGAAGGCATTATAAGAGATCTGGGGACACAGGTTGACACAACCTCTCCTTCGACCACTACTTTGCCACTGTGGTCAGAAAATCCTTCTATGTGGCACATCTCATTACCAAGGGTTTTGCATCCAGGAAGAAAGAGGTCATCATCTCTCTCTACTCTTCTCTCATTAGGCCAGTCATCAAGTATAATTCCCCATTTGGCATGTACCTGATTAGACACATGCAACAGCTGGAAACTCCACAAAAGTACCTTACCAAGAGGATCATAGGCCTTAAACACATGTCCTACATGGACAGAGTAAAAAAACTCCAACTATTGTGTTTCATATTGTCTACTAAGAGGCGATCTCTGCTTGACTTACAAAGCCATGTCTGACCCAGCTCTGTTAGAAATGCTACATCTAAATAAATCCCAAACCCTCCACACTACATATTCCAGAGACCTCAACCTCATTAACACAATCAATGGAACATGCTGGACGGAGAGGTTCATAACCCACAGACTGCCCATGCTCTTGAACAGACTTCCGATACATGTCAAGCAAAGCACCTCACTGGCCCTCTTCAAGAGAAATCTTGATGAGTGGATGGGCAATAGAAAGTTCACCCCAGAGATCACTCCAGTGGCTTTGCTTGATAGAGACACTGGGAACTAACGTTGGGCATCACGATGCCAGGGCACTTCTATGGGCTAGGCTTGTAAAGGCTCCAGGAGCATTAGCCTAGTACACACCTATGAACCTATGAATTCAATGAGAGCTATATCTAGCCTCTATGTATTTAAGCCCTGTCTCAAAGAATTTCTCACTAACTCATGTCTATGCCCATGCAACTCACCTGTATGATCTATACTAACAAACACTTTACATTCTTACTAACCTACCCTCTCATCATACTATATATCTGTACCTTTCAACTTTTAATGTGGACCTGTATATATATATATATATATATATATATATATATCTATATATATATATATATCTATCTATATATATATATATATATATATATATATATATATATATATATATATATATATATATATATATATATATTTTTTTTTTAATTTCCTAGCATAATAGACTATACTTCTAATACATTTGTTTGTACTGAATGTCATATTTAATCATCATTTGTTTATTTCTTTTTATTTTTACATCACTGGTGTCTCTTTATGCTTTATTGTATCCTAAAAATTCCACTATCAAACTGCATGTATACATGTTTTTTTTAATTGCATTTGTACCAGTGTTTTATTTGATGTTATTTATTTATTTATTTTATTTTATTTTACATTTGCTGACCGGGCTAGTCCAACTGGATATATTTCCATTTTCAGCAGAGGCCCGGGGAGAAAAGCTCCACATTTAGACAAAAGGAGATACATCATGAGCACAATTAACAAATACAGATTGGTAGGATATAGACAAAGAAAATGGTTACACAAAAGAATAGAACTTTACCTATGTAAATAATCCAAATAATATCATAATACACATTAATACCTAATTCTAAAACCAAGAAAACAGAAAGTGTAAGAGCAGGGAAAGAGAAATGAAAATGTTACCAAAAGAAAGAAAAGGACTTAACTTCCTAGGGAAACTAAGTAACATCATGTTGAACATACTAACATATTTTAACACCAAGAAGAGAGAGTATAAGATCAAGGAAAGAGAAGCAGCAATAGAGAGAGAGCAGATATAAACAGACAAATACTTGTTGGAAAGAGATTCATAGCCATAAGGAGGAAAAATGAAGAAAGGAGTCTGTAAAGGTAGAGAAAGAAAGCTAAGGGAAGAAGCAGGGGGTACAGAAGAATAGGGAAGAGAAAAGAAGGATTAACTGAGGGAAATTACTTTAATCAGGATTAGAGCAGGGACACATCCAGTGGCTTTTAAGGTAGATTCTGAGTTTTTGTTTAAACAGAACAGTAGATGCAATGGAAGTAAGTTCGGTAGGAAGTTGATTCCAGTGTTTTCCAATGGTATTCGAAAAAAGGGAATCACCTGCTAGGTTATTGGAGTTGGTTAAGGAAACTAGTAGTTTGCTTGATGAACGGAGGGAGTTCAGATTAGAGTAGGGGGTTAAGAGGTTAGAGAGTATAGGTGTGTCGTGGGGTTGGTAGAATGCTCTTTGGACAAATGTGAGTTGGGAAAGAAGCAACATGTTTGTCAGTTCAAGCCAGTTAAGTTGCTGCAGATTCAGACAGTGGTGAGTTCTAAAAGGTTTACCAGTAACAAATCTAGCTATATTATTGTACGTGGTAGATAGTTTAGAGAGATTGTTTTTCTTGAGGTTAGTATAGATTGGTGAAGCATAGAGAAGAGTGGAAATAAGATGAGAGTGGGCAAGAGTAGCTTTGGCTGGGGAGGTTAAGAAAGTTTTAATTCTATAGAGAGAGCCGAGTTTTCTGTTTACAGATTTAATGGTATTGTTGATATGACAGTCAAAGGTAAGGTTGTTGTCAATCGTGACACCTAGCAGTTTGGTAGTAGGGTCAGGTAATATAATAGTTCCATTGTTAGATAGGATAGTAAAATCTAATGTAGGGGATCTGGTAGTGGGCTTAAAGAGTAAGAGTTTGGTTTTTTTAGCATTTAGGAGTAGGCATCATTTTAAGAACCAAGTTTCAACTTTGGAGAAAACAGCTTGAGTATTAATTTGAAGTTCAGAGATGGAATTAGCAGAGCAAATTAATGTGGAGTCATTGGCGTATTGTATGCAAGTAGCCTGGGGAATAGCTATTTGTAAGTCATTTATAAAGAGGGAGAAAAGAAGTGGTCCAAGAATAGAGCCTTGGAGGACCCCAAGTGAGATTGGGAGAAGGGATGAGAGTTTGTTATCCCAGAGAACGGCTTGTTTCCTGTTTGTAAGATAGGAACTAAACCAGTGGACAGCCTTAGATTCTAAGGAGAGAGATTCAAGAATTTTCAAGAGAATAGAGTGGTTAACCATATCAAAGGCTTTAGACAGGTCAATAAAGAGAGCTGAAGACAGGATGTTATTATTACGATTCTTGTTAATAAGGTCTGTAAAGGAGAGGAGAGCGGTGGTTGTGCTATGAAAAGGCCTAAAGCCATGTTGACAGTTAGTAAGAATGTTGTTCTTTATTAAGTGGTCCATTAACTGATGGTGAACACATTTTTCCATGATTTTTGCTAGTGGGGACAAGAGAGCTATGGGCCTATAATTAGAGTATTTATAGGAGTTACCTCCTTTATGTAAGGGTATGATGTGAGAGATTTTCCAGATGTCAGGTATGGTTTCTTCATTTACAGTTCTATTAATGAGAATGGATATGGGATAGGCAATTTCAGAGGCTGCTTTTTGAAGGAATTCAGATGGGAGTTTGTCAGCCGAGGGGGTGCATGGTTTGAGTTTGTGGATACATTTTTGTATAAAGGCAGTGGAGATGGGTTGTAGCCTAAAGGTTGGTAGTTTGGAGGATGCAAGGTCGGGGATGCTAGTGTTGTCACTAGAGAGGTGAGAGGCCAAGGAATTAATAGTATCAATAAAGAAAGAGTTGAAAGTGTTGGCAGTATCAAGGGTAGAATTCTTTTCAGATCCGGTAAGGGATGGAGTGGTAGTCTGTCCAGGGTGTAGAAGCCTATTTAGGGTTGTCCAGAATTTTTGAGGGTTATTGTGATTAGCTTGCTGGAGATTACTATAATAACTCCTTTTATCAGAGAAGATAGCTTTTTTGGTACTGTTTCTTAGGTGCCTAATGGTCTGTTGGTCTATGAAAGATTTGCTAGCTTGCCATTTTCTCCAAGCTTTGTTTCTAAGTAACATTTTTGTCTTGTATCTTTAGATAGCCAGGGGGCAGGTTTAGATTTAATTTGGATGGAGTGTGATGGTGCATGATTATCTAGAATAGTTAGGAATGTGGTATTGAAGTATAGCACAGCTTCTTCAAGAGGAAGTGTCTTTAGTGGGTTCCAATTGCAGGCACTTAGTTCAGTTCTAAATAGAATAGGGTTGAAACATTTGGGATTACGTAGGGTCCTATAGATAGGTGTATTGTTAGAGGCATTTCTTTGTCTTATAATATAGGTTAGACTGTGATCACTAAAGTCATCCGGTACTGTTCCAGACTGATATTTTAGTAGAGGTTTGTTAACGAGAATCCAATCTAGAATGCTTTCTTTGTTGTTAGGTTTGTTAATCCTAGTAGAGGTGTTTATTATTTGAGTAAAGCCATAGAGGTTAATATGAGAAGCTGGGTTATTAGTAGTTAAAGAGGACCAGTCCAGGTTGAGGTCTCCAAGAATTATGGTTTCTTGTGGATAGGAGGAGGTGAGCCAACTAAGGATATTTTCTATAGTAGTAGAATTATTTCCAGGAGGTAGATATATACAGATAATATAGATGGACTTTTTAGGGTTTAGTTGCAGCTTTGAGATGAGAAGGTCAGTCTTATTCATGTCTAGGTTATCATAGGGTATTAATGTTACATTTAGTTCTGTTTTGAATAGTAGTGCAACTCCTCCGCCTTTTTTAGTTTTGTGGTCAAGTCTCAGGATGTTGTAACCTGGAGGTAAGATTTCATTATCTTTAGTAAAGGGTTTTAACCAGGTTTCAGTTAAACAAAGGAGTGGTGTTGAAGAAGGGAGTGGAGATGGGTGATTTTGTTATTGACACTTCTTATATTAAGGTGACCTATGAGTAGAGTATTTGGATTGGAGGTTGGTAGTAGTAGGGAAGAGTTTAGTGTAGTGGTTGCCTCATCAGATGAAGTGGTTAAGGGTCCTGGGTTGGGGTGAATGTCCCCGTCTACCAAGGTAGAGTGGCTATATTCGAGGTAAGCTTTGATAGGGGAGTACAGTAAGTATTTTGGTTTCTTAATCAAGAGATTTAGAATTTTAATGTGGGACAGTCTGTGATATCTGGCAAGGAGGTAGCTAGGGATAGATGTAATGTTTAAATGAGTAAATTTTAGGCTTATGCAATCAGAGGCTGTATGTTTGGGAGAGTAGTTAAAGTGGTAATCAGGGTTTGATTCATAACAGGTTAGGAAGTAGGGTAGTGTGAGGGCAAGAGAAATAATAAGTAGAAGTGTTAGCTTTTTCAGAGCAGTTCCTGTTACAGGGGTCTTGGATGTAGGTTTGCAAGCTTTAGTAGACATGTTGAGGTGAGAAAGAAAGGAATAGACTGGATATAGGCTAAGAGTGTAGAGTGAGTAAAAGAAACCAGGTGGATATAAAGGTATGTGTGTAGTTTTGGGTGGGGAGGGGAGAAAGGAGAGGTAACAGAGAGAGGTATAGTTAGGAGGGCGGTGCAAGTGAGGTAGGTTCCTAGGGTAGGTGTAGATATAGAGGAGGTGTGGTATGTAGGAGCCTAGGATAGGTGTAGATATAGAGGGGGTGTTGTATGTCTGGTATAAGGCTAAGGGTACGTGGGGTGGGTGGGATAAGGGGGTAGGGAGGGGAGCGAAGCGGGGCAGAACCAGTCAGAGAAGAGAGGGAAGTCAATCAGCTAAGCAGAGTAGCTGAAACACTACTGTTTCATATGCTACGTAGCTTAGCAATATGTAAAGGAGAGTTTGTTAAAGAAAGATGAAAAGGCGACAGTAGTTTACAAGAATATAACAGGCACAAGGTAAAATAAGGACAGTAATAGTTAGCAGAGGGACAGTGAGGGAGGTATTAGAAAGTAGGTAAGTAGAGATATTCAAGATACAGTCGTTTGGTGAAGCATAAGGTAGGAAAAAGAGAGAAAAGGAGTGCAACAGCCAGGAAAGAAAAATAGAGACAGTGAGGGAACAGAAAAGGCAAGGCAAGTTGGATGTTCCAGCCGTAGTAAGGCAGGCTGACGAGGGGAAGTTGGTCAACCAGGGGCAGGGGGGAATAACAATAAAAGATGAAAGGTGGAAGGGGTAACTATTAAAAAGCAGGTAGGCAGGAGAGGAAAAAAACCTTAGCTGGTGTCACATGTGTGCAGCCCACAAGAGGACAAAAACATAAAATAAAATAATTAGGCAAAATGACATACAGCCAGTAATGGAAAGTTTAAACACCAATAAACCGTCATTCAAGAGGAGATAGGGGTGCTTCCTGGGTGCCAACACAATTGGCCTGCTTTGTTGCTTCAGGGATACCAAGTGAGATAGGTCAGCAGGGAGGGGACAACCCGATGAGGAGCACTAGGCTTTAATGCTGGAATACAAAACAAAAGAAATTTAGGTTTAGGAAGACCAAAGGAAACAGAAATAACATAGGAGGTTAGCATAGGAGTGGGTAGAGAGATACCAGAGTAAGAAGTATGTAAGTAAAGAGAAGGAAAAACAAATATCTGCAAGTTACTGTAACAGGTATACCAAGATAATATTCAATACCAGCAACAGTTGTTATAATGCATTAATACAAGTAACCAGTGATATTCAAGGAAGTACAGAAAAATAGTTGTTCTAAACCAGGTTCAAAGCAGATGTTAATTGCATATTCATTCACTATACAAGTAAAGAGATTTATATGTTCATGTACTATACAAGTGAGGGTATTTATATGTACATACAAGGTGTAGAAACAATACAGTGTATATCTAATCAGTAGTGAATTGTATTAGGATTTAACGCTATTCACTGTATACTGGGAATAATCTAAGAAAGAGCAGCGTTTGTAGTAAACATGCTCTTTAAAATAAGATACAACCTCTTAGTGACTGTATACAGTAGCTGACCAGAAAGTCACAGTAGAGCAATGCTTTACTTAAATACTGTTTTACAGACCGCTTAGTGACTGAAAGCAGAAGACCAAATCAAAGGCAAGGTACAGCTAACTAATGTTAATAGTGCACAAGGTATAAGACCTTACAGCAATTCTATGCAGTAGCTAAACACAAGGCCAATGAGAGACAAAAACAGCTGATATAGACGTTTCTGCTTTGGAAATATCAGGCGACTAGTGCAGTCGCTAAAAACAAAGGCAATTTGCCAAAGAACCATAGCTGAAAAACACGTGGTGTAAGACACCTTATCGACTAAGTACTGTAGCCAAAAAACAAAGGTAGCATAAAGCAGAACAACATACACTGAACAGAGGCTTTAGGAACCTCTAATAACTAAATACAGTGGTTATTGCTGTAGCAATTACTAGCGATTAAATGCAGAGGATAAGTCAACAATAAACAGCCACAAAACAGCGTTTACAGTTCTCAGGAGGTCAGGACCTCAGCGACTAGAAGATAATACAATATGTGGTGTTAGGAATCTCTAGTAGCTAAAAAAACAATGGTTATTGCTTTGGAAACACTAGCGACTAATTGCAGAGGTTAAATCAGTGAGAGACCACTATAAAACAGCGTTAAGCACTCAGGTAGTCAGGACCTCAGTGACTGGAACTTAACACACTATCCACAGGTTTTGCCAAATGTACGAGCAAAATAAGGCAATATCTAAGTAGAAATACTCACTTACAGGCAGCACACCACGCGGACAACCAGGGGGAACCTGCAGTTTGCAAGATGGAGTTTAAAGATGGCGCCTTAGCAAGGAAGCCACTACATATAGAGTTTGAGGGTGTAGGGGGGGAGGAGAAGCAGAAGGTAAAACTAATAGCATGAAGGGTAGGATAGGGGCGGGAGGCAGGAGCACTGGGAACCAGTCAGAGAAGAGAGGGAAGTCAATCAGCTAAGCAGAGTAGCTGAAACACTACTGTTTCATATGCTACGTAGCTTAGCAATATGTAAAGGAGAGTTTGTTAAAGAAAGATGAAAAGGCAACAGTAGTTTACAAGAATATAACAGGCACAAGGTAAAATAAGGACAGTAATAGTTAGCAGAGGGACAGTGAGGGAGGTATTAGAAAGTAGGTAAGTAGAGATATTCAAGATACAGTCGTTTGGTGAAGCATAAGGTAGGAAAAAGAGAGAAAAGGAGTGCAACAGCCAGGAAAGAAAAATAGAGACAGTGAGGGAACAGAAAAGGTAAGGCAAGTTGGATGTTCCAGCCGTAGTAAGGCAGGCTGACAAGGGGAAGTTGGTCAACCAGGGGCAGGGGGGAATAGCAATAAAAGATGAAAGGTGGAAGGGGTAGCTATTAGAAAGCAGGTAGGCAGGAGAGGAAAAAACCTTAGCTGGTGTCACGTGTGTGCAGCCCACAAGAGGACAAAAACATAAAATAAAATAATTAGGCAAAATGACATACAGCCAGTAATGGAAAGTTTAAACACCAATAAACCGTCATTCAAGAGGAGATAGGGGTGCTTCCTGGGTGCCAACACAATTGGCCTGCTTTGTTGCTTCAGGGATACCAAGTGAGATATTAATGAGCCAGTAATGGAAGGTTTAAACACCAATAAACCATCATTCAAGAGGAGATAGGGGTGCTTCCTGGGTGCCAACACAATTGGCCTGCTTTGTTGCTTCAGGGATACCAAGTGAGATAGGCCAGTAGGGAGGGGACAACCCGATGAGGAGCACTAGGCTTTAATGCCAAGTTTATATCTCTCGAAGCAACGTGACTGCTAAGCTTTACTACGTTCCGTATCCCTCTTTCTTAAACCAGAAGCAAAGCTTTCTTTTCCTCAACTACAGGGCTCTCTAGAGCTTTTCTCCCTAGGCCTCCATTGAAAATGGGTGTTCATTAACCAGCTGGACAATTCAAGTAAACAGATGTCAATCAATCAATCAATCAATAAACAAACAAATAAATAAATAAGTAAATAAATAACCAGAGCCAAGACTGCAAAAGCTTTTGACAAACAGATTCCACTACTTAAAATGCTTGGAAAAAGAATGAAAATGACATTTGTAGCACAAGATGAAGGTGCAGCTGAAGATCAGGAAATCACTTTAAGCAAAAGTGGTCTTCTGTTTCTATTTTTAAATATTTCACACAGTTTAAGAAAAAAGAACCGCTGACAACAGTTAGTGCAAATAACTGTATTTATTTTGTTGTTGTCGTTTGTCTGCCTTTTCTGCAATCATTGATGCTGTCTAGCTTGGTAGTTTAGTTCTTCATGTTTAAAAAATAAATGAAGAAATGTAGTTTCTGGAAAGGACCATTGAGATAATAAATGTCTTGCCCTTCATTTATTGATGGACTGCAATTTAGTTGTCAAGTTACCAACAAAGATTTATAGATTAGTGTGAAAGAGTTTACAAGTATATAATTTTAGAAGTAATGAATGTGCATTTTAAATAAAAACAGACTTGCAGAAAAGCCACATCTGATAACAATGGGATATTTTTTCCCTATATTTTGAAGCTATTAAGCAGAAAACTGAATAAAGCCCTTATGTTTTTGTTTATCAGTATAATAGCCATTCCTGTGGCTTTAAAGTATTTCATTCTGTAATTCAGCATCTATGCTTCTCGGATTATATGATTTTGATAACTGTTTTGGGGCATATTATACCAACAGCCTGATCATTGCTTTTATACAATGGAAACTGAATGTCTCCACATTAAAGGAGAATATCTGCAACTGTTAATGTTTTTAACATTCAAAACAATAAAGTGCTTTACTTTATCAAGGTCCAGAGGGGAATAATTAAAAGCAAAGGATAGGCTATTATAGCTCTCCTATTGCAAAACCATATAACTTGTCATAATCCCTGGAAATATGGAAGTGCAATATTTAATTAGGTGCAGTAACAGCATGGCTGATGATGCTATGGAGGAGGAGAAAGGCATTTTCTATTGTGTTTACTGTACATTTTTTAAATTACTTAAAAGGGTTTCTTTAGACCTTTTTATTGTGATGCTTATGGCATACTCTCATTATAGGCTGATAACATAATTAAACTATTTATTTTTCATTTTATCCAGTTCACCCTGAATTTACTTAAACAAGACTAAATACTATGTTTAGTAGGGAGCTTCCAATATAGCAACATATAAGTACAAGTTCAGGACTGTCACAGCAGTCAAGCCAGTTTTGAAAATGGAATAAGTTTAATGTTTAGTTATAGAAACCTTATACAATTGACTTCATGTTTATACTGATTTACATAAGACCTTTAAAAAAATGGGTCAATTTCTTTTGCTAAGAGGAGATGACTTTGACCGGCGACGTGGTAAAGAAGGCACAAGCCACATTGTTAGGGTCTAGTGAGTGTGAGGAAAAAAAATAGGTGTCTTTGTGGGTGATTTTTGTTGAAATTTGTCAGATGAATTTGTAGGATGAGTAAAACTAAGAAATACAAGAAGTAGACTGCACAGTAACACAGCATGCTGATGCTATTCAGATACTGACATGAAAATGTAAAGCTCTAAAGTACAAGCAGTGGAACAAAACCATAATGTACTGAAGAATTGCTAACCGATCACAAAGCAATATACTGTGAAGCAAAAAAATCAGAAAGCCTAGAAGTTAGTGACTGATTAGGTTACATTAGATGGCTGCCATCTGTGAGGACTGAACTGCCAAAAGAAGAGATTCAATTGGAAAGGGCTCATTGGACCACATCATAACCTCAGAGAACTAGCATAAGGATACTGAGACCTATTCCAATTAGGTATGAATCATATGTGCAAAAAGATTAATTATTATCCATTTTTGTAAGCAGTGAAGATGTTGGGTGTATGGAGAAAGCAGGATTTTTAGTGATGGCTGTCTACTCATTAATCATGAGGTGAAATAGAGATGATTTTAGGGAAGTTATACAGAAAAGCAAAGTTAAGGAGCTCAGACTTACACTACAGCTCCCTGATCAGATAAAGATCTTTTTTTACAAGTGGAGTTCCCCCCTTTTGCTACACCACAGGATGTGATCCAGGTACGTGATTTATTGCAACAAGTTTATATGGAGCACATATCAAAGAGGAAGGAAGGAAGATTTTAGGCAAGGACCAGTAATGGCAAAGAAAAGGAAGTGCTGCAGCTAATGAGATTGCAACCAGCAAAAGTCTATACATTGCTTAAAAAGTAGACGATGCATGAATGAGCAGCCCTGTGAGAAGAATAAAAATGTCACCAGGAAGAACTAAAGTCAAGTGAAAATGCATTATGGTGGAGGGAGGAACTGACTATAACCAGTTGGTTAAAATGAAATAGGAAGTAACTAGGCAGAATATTGGGAGTTAGTTACAACTTTCATGTTAACAGTGGTCAAAGGCCTTAATGGTGCTGAAGTGCACATGAGAGGAACTATTGACAATGGGCTGAGAAGGGCGTGCTGATGAGTGGTCATTTTTAAAGATCTGTGGAATTAAGGAGCAGAGAAAAGTTTTGTTTCCTTTCTATACAACACTGTATGTACAGAGTGATAGTCTATGAAATCATCAGGTAATGAGACTAGAATACTCAGATATGAAATATCTTTACAACTGGCTCCATTTTATACAGGTAATAAGCTTTTGGTATGAATGAGATAATACTGGTTCAGCTAATGGCCTGGGTACTGAATGAATCACCTGAGAAGCGAACAGCCATGAGGCTTTTGCCTGCTTACCTTTCTTTTCATGTGGTGAAAACTCATGGCTTAGCAGAAGGCATTTACTTCTGAGGAGAGGGAAAGGTTGTTTAAAGGGGTACATCAAGTGATTTTACTTACAATGTCCAGTGTGCATCTACACACTGAGCATTATTATGGCATGTGTGGAGGCAAAAATAAGTTGTAAAAGAAAGCAAATTAAATAACCCTGCTCAAAAACTGCATCGTTATTTAATTTGAATGCTTTCATTTTTATGTCATATCTTTTTGCCACTACAGCAAAAATATTTAAACAAGCTAATTTTCTTACAGGAAATCATTTGGGGCAGAATTCACAGGTGTGATACCCAGTACATAAGTCTAATACATTAATATTAAGCAGGGAAAATGTTTAAACTTATAAGTACATAAGAGACACCAAAGATGTTATAAGGCTTGAGGCCAGTGAGTAAGAAATGTGCAAATAAGTCACTCAATGTGAGTAATTATGCTAATACTATTCCCAGGCAAGTTTACTATGTGTTACAGATGTCATCTAACATTGCATTACAGTGCAATTATCAAGGTCTACTGCACGACCAAATGCCATTATATATACTCAGTGATATGTAAAACCAGAAATACAACCACTCATTCACACACACACACACACACACACACACACACACACACATATATATGTGTGTCTGTGTGTGTGTGTGTGTGTGTGTGTGTGTGTGTGTGTGTGTGTGTATATATATATATATATATATATATATATATATATATATATATATATATATATATATATATATATATATATATATAGATATATATATACACATAAACAATGTTACTGGTAAATTTCAACATAGTCTAATGCCTTAAAATGTAGTAGAATTATAGAAGTGATAGTATTGCTTCTTCTGCCCCAAGATTTGACTTTATACACGTCTTAGAGAGGTGTGGAAAGCCCTGAACTGTGAGTAACAAGGTTTCTTCAAAAAGAAATGAGAAAAATGTTTTCTTTCAATTCTGCTTAAATATTTAAATTGAACTTATAGTGACCTGTGTGATGATACTTCTTTGTATGTTTCTGCTTTATTCCATGTTTTAGCTAAAATGTTACCTGTTTGCATTTTTATTTTGTTCTTTTTCCTTAGTCTTGTAGCTTAATTTGTAGTTGAGGGAAAATTGTGTTGCTACATTATGCTGCACTTCAATCTCTACAAGTAGAATTACTTGAAAAAGCTAGTTGCTAGTATTTTAAACCCAGCTGGAGCATAATCTTATAGATTCATTCACAGTTGTGGCAGAACTGTGAACTATTGCCAGACTTGAGCCTGATTTAGTCATTTATTACTGCATTTTTAATAACAGTGTTACTGGTAAATTTCTGCATAGTCTGGTGCCTTAAACTGTAATAAAATTACAGTAGCGAGAGTATTGTTTTTTTCTGTTCCAGGGTTTCTGCTTCACTGCTTTTATAGTTGTTTATCTTTCAGTTTTGCTCCTACAGTTTTATATTCTACTTATCATTTACCTACTTAATGTTGTATTCCAGTGCCATTCTTTCTGTCTTCCCCATTCCCTACTGAGACATTAAGCAAAACTTTCTGAAATTCTAAGCTGCCTGGGGTCTTTAACCTTTAGCTCAGAGAAGCAGCATTCCAGTGCCTTTCTGTTCCCCTATTCATTGTATCCACCCCACTCCCCACTGATATATTAACCTGAAATTTCTGAAAGAGTTGAAATATTGGCTCTATCTGATCTCTAGCTAGTCTGCTCTAACCAGGACAAAGTTATGCCGACCCAGGATCTTTTATGCCAGACTTGGAGAGGTGTGGAAAGCCTTGAAATATGATTGACAAGCTTTTCATAAAAAAGGAAAGAGAAAAAAAACTTTCATTTCACTTCTGCTTAAATGTTTAAGCTGCACTAATAATAACCTGCATGGTTATATTTCATTGAACTTTTCTACTTTATGCTATGATTTAGTCAAAAATGTTATCTGTTGGCATTTTTTAGTTTGTTCTGTTCCAATAGTCTTGAAGCTTAAATTTCAGTTGTTGGAACCATTTCTACATTACACAAAACTTTGATCTCCACAAATAGAACTACTTGTAAAAGCTAGCTGTTTGTACTTTAAGCCCTACAAGGCCTTCATCTTGTGGTTTCATTCACAGTCATGGCAGAACTATCAACTATGTCCAGATTTGAGTATTATTTAGTCATTTATTGCTGCGTATTCCATAAACAGTGTTACTGGTAAATGTTTGCATAGTCTGGTACCTTAAACTGTAGTACAATTACACAAGTAAGATATTGTTTTCTTCTGTGTCAGGATTAGTGCTTCAGTGCTTTTACACTTGTTGATATTCCATTTTTTTTCTATTACAAATGTATATTCTGCTTACCATTGCTTTCCAGTTCCTTTCTGTTCCCCTATTCTTTGTGTCTGAGTCACCCACCCACCCCACCAGGGACATCAAGCTAAAAGTTCTGAAAGAGCTGCAGTATCAGCTTTATTTGACTGGTTCACTCTCTTGCTAGCCTGCTATATGAAACACAGAGCTATCCCCACCCAGAATATTTTATGCAAGTCTTGCAGAGGTGTGGAAAGTGCTGAACTATGAGCAACAAACATTTCATCAAAATGGAAGGAAAAAAAAACTTTAATTTCAATTCTGATCAAGTATTTAAGCTGAGGTGTAAACTGATACTTCTTTGTACTTTTCTGCTTTATTTCATATTTTAATAATGAAAACGTTAACTGCATTTTGCAGTTTGTTCTGGAACCTTAGTCTTGTAGCTTAATTTGCAGTTGTAGGGAAATTGTGTTTCTACATTATAGTGCACTTCTATCTCTACAAGTAGAATTAGCTATTTGCATTTTAAACCATGCTGGGCCTTAGTCTTGTAGTTTCATCCACAGTTGAGGCAGAACTGTGAACTACTGCCAGATTTGAGCCTTATTTAGTCATTTATTTCTGCATTTTCCATAAACAGTGTTATTGGTAAATTATTTCATACACTGGTGACTTAAACTGTAGTAGAATTACAGTAGTGAGAGTACTGTTTTTTACTGCTCCAGGATCTGTGCTTAATTGCTTTTACAGTTGATATTCCAGTTTTGCTCCTGCAGTTTTATATCCTGCTTATCATTAAGGTGCTAAACTATCCATTACAGTTCCTTTCTATTCCACTGTTCTTTATTACAGATACAGAAGCCTTAATGAGGGATGAACATAGAGTGTCTAGCTTACTAGACCAGTGTTCTGACCCATGAGCTATAAAGCATGTTTGTCCCATCCCCCACAGAGTAATTAAGCTAAAAGTTCTGAAATTTTACCCTACCTGGAAACATTGACATATAGCTCAGAGAAGTTGCATTCCAGTGCAAAGTAATTCTTGTATAAGTAATTCTTATTTAAGTTTTAACAGTATATATCCCTGATATGTAAAAAAGATAGTAAAAGAACATTTTGTTAGAGCCAGTCATTTAACTGATGATGTTGGTATTTTTGCTGTGGAACATAAATTCTTATCAGATAAATTGGGTCTTGTTAGAAAAATATATATTTACATACATGCTGCCTAGAAAAATATATTTACATACATGCTGCCTAGAAAAATATATTTACATATATGCTGCTTAGGAAAATGTGTATTTAAACATTCAAACATATATAAGTTGTGTGGTCAAATATATAGAAAAATGTGTGCTTTAGACAGGAATAAATGTGCTCAAATTTATATAAGGAACAAAGGTTGAAAAATAGTATGATATGTAATGCATTTAATTCTGTTTTACTAGAATAATAGTAGAAATAAACTTAAGCTGCAGTGTAATTAGAAATTTGGCCTTGGCAGCTCATGTCTGTCAGTAAAGATTATTTTGCAAAGTTAGAAAATAATAAATCTGTCTGCATGTGTATTTTTTCCTGCTTCCACCAGAAGAATAGACTATCAGAGATAGTGTCCAGCTGGTAAACAAGAGAGGGACAAAGAGAAGCATTAAAGAAGACATGCACCCATTGTATTTGAACTAATTTAAGAGCCTTAAATTGGCTACATCCTCGGAAGAACATTGTGACTGACCAGGTGCTTGCAAGGCTGTAATATTTTCATGGGAAAAAAATTTTTGAAAAACACCATCTCAGCACTTTTTCATAAGTTACTATGATGTAAAGACCCTGTCACTAAAGCTGATAGTAAAGTGTATAAAATACCATATGTCTCACCAATAAAATCAGACAAAATTCTGTACAAGTTTGTGTATGGTTTTTTGCCTCCTAATGTACATTAAAGTATTAAAGTTTTAAATACTTGAGCTTTCCTGCATTACTGTTTGTTATTGACTGTCATTATTTTTTAATGCCAGATAAATTTTACAGTCTGACTTTAACAAATTTATTTAACATTTTGGTCCTAATAGCTGCAGGTCAAAGTATATAGGTGGCAAAAGACCTCCGACTAAATTGTCGTATCTAAAGAGGCTGTCCACTTGTCTAATCTGTAAAACTGGATCCTAAAAAGAAGTTTCCAAACAGTAAGCGGGAGGCTCGGGTAAGCAGAATTCCTCTCTTTGTTTTTGTTTTAGATCAGGGACCAGGTTACACTGTGCTATTGCTAAGGTTTGTGATAGCAGGGAGAGAGGTAGTCGAAGTATTGTATCTTGAGTCATAGATCAAGAAGTAAACAAAGCAAAGTAAAACAGTTATTCTAAACACTACTGCGGATACGGAAAATAAGATACCACGTGGTACAAGAAAAAGGGTTACGTAACAGTTCTTTTTTTCTTTCAGAAACATGGGAAATAAATGCACTAAAGGGTCAAAAGATGCAAAGTATATGCAATTGCAAAGAGCAGATAATGTGAGATATTTTTCAAAATGGGTTAATAAGTATGACTTTGATGGTAAATTAGATAAAATATCATTAGTAAAACTTTTGAAACAGTTAAAATCTGACGCAGAAGGTCAGGCAAAAAAACAACAACAGTTGGGCGTTCCTCAAGCACATAGGTGAATTGAGGAAGTGAACCGAAGGGAACAAAAAAATAAAAATGCAAAAGCATTGTTTTTAGACAAAAAAAATAATAATACAATAGTAGCATCGGTCCCTCCCCTACCACCTCCTCCGATGCCTTACTTAGAATATGAAGGACAACAGGGATATTAAAACAACCATTTGTAAGAAAACCTATCGGAACTAGATCCCGAACACGTCAAACATTTATAGATGTTCAACCAAGCGGAAATTCATTAAATGAGAGTGAGAAAATCTGTCCATTAATTAAAGTACCAAACCCATAGGCAGGACAGGAGGGCCAGGCCTCAACTCTCTTAGTGTATAAACCATGGACACCGAAAGACATCTGAAAAGCTACAGAGGGAATTCCCCATCCAAAAATTAACTTTGAAAAATTTGTACAAAATTTACAGGGCATGAAATTGAGTTACCACCTGAATGGGGAAAAGGTAGAAAAAGTAGTTAGACAAATTTTAGGTCCGGACTGGCACATAATTTGTGGTGCCTGGAATGTCAGGCCACTCCCACATAGTGACGCAGAACTAAATGCTAAATTGAAGGGTCTTACAGACCGCATTACTGAAAAGTGAAAACCTAGGGCAGACTGGACTTGTATTAACCAATGCGTACAACAAAATAATAAAACAGTAAACGCATACTATGGTAAATTATTAAAATGTTTTAATAACCATAGTGGTATGACTATTCCTAAAAATCAAAAAAATGATAGCTCATATGAACAGCAGTTAAAAAATGCATTTTTAAAAGGTTGTATTGCCCCTATCAATAGCAGCATATGATAGATCAGCTTCAAGCCTTGTTAGAGTATGCTAGACATGCCGAAAAACATTTTAACAGTAAAAAAAAAAAAAAAAAGGTCTTCACAGCTGAAGGTACAAACAGCCAAAAGGGTAGCGAAATGCTCAGGGTAACAAACGTTCTGACAAAAACTCAGAATTTTATGAGGACAGGAAAAAGAGGGACATTTGAATTGCAGGAGCAAGGCACCTGTGAAAAAAAAGGATAAAAATAATGAGAATTGACTAAATGGCAGTTATACTGCTCGGCAGTCATTAGGAGAGACTAATGAGCAGGGGAATAATGTAAATACCTTAGAAGAAACAAATGACATGCAACCAAATGTAAAAGTTGGGGAAAGTAAAGTTTTAAACTTGGCACTACTGAGCTTGGAGCTCTATTTAGCAGACACAAAACCGGAAGTTACACTTCTGGTGGAAGGGAGAAAAGTCAAATTTTTGTGTGATTCAGGAGCATCACAAACTTTGATACATCCTTCAAAGTTACCGAAACATTCTGAGTCACCCAATTACATATTAGTGAAAGCAGCAAACGGACAGCTGTACAGGGAACCACTTTCCCATGATATAGCAATAACTGACCCCATCTCGGGTATAACCCAGAAAAGTAAAATAGTACTTTCTGCCAAATGCCCCATGAACTTATTGGAAAAAAATCTTATGCAACTCTTTGGCATAGCAATAGTCCCTACCATGAATGGTATAAAGGCACAAAGACAAACTGATGCAGGGTAAGGCCTATTATTGGTACAGCCAGGATCTGGTTACAACCGGTCCAGGGGCAGTGACCAAGGAACTGATAAATGTAGCCACGAGCAAGGTGCTTCCCCTCAATGTTGATCAGCAACATTTGTTACATTGTACCCTATATTATTGTAGCACATCAGGACCTAATAAAGAATATAAACAAAAATTGTTCAGGAATCCCGCAAATAAACTAATACTACGGACTTTATACTGGGACACTGAGGGCAATAGTGTAGTGAGTTGTTCATTGCCTCAGGAGTTCTTGAAATTGTACAAATCCAATAAACTACCGCATGTTAGCCTAACCAAAAACAGGAATGTTAGGTGGGTAGACTTGGGTAACAAAGTGACAAAATGGGAAAAACTAACTGACTTAAAGTTATCGGACTTAGGAGTACAGAAACAAAAACTAAATTGGTTAACGCAAGCACGCCCAGCTGTACACTTACAACAGAGTAAAGACAGCTGACTGGTGTTCTTGATAGAAAAAGAAAAAAAAGCTTTAAGTAAAATACCAAATGTTCTTTGGTCAACAGGAAAATCGGATGTAGGACTTATTCGAACAGCAGGGCCAGTAGTTATTACACCAAAATCGGCCTTTAGACCAAGGAAAAGACAATATCCTTTAAGCAAGAATGCAGAACAAGGAATCAAACCTATCATAATGGCATTACTTAAAAAAGAAATACTGGTAGAATCCTTGGATTCACCATGTAATACTCCTCTATTTCCTGTTAAAAAAGCAAACGGGAAATGGCGGATGGTACAAGATTTACAGGCTGTAAATAATGCACCCCCCGGTATGCCAGACCCGCATACCTTGTTAAATAATTTAAATCCGCAACAAAAATATTTCACCGTGGTAGATATTAGCAATGCGTTTTTTTCAATACCTATCCACCCTGACAGCCAGCATTGGTTTGCATTCACATTTCAGGGCAAAAGGTATACTACCACAGGGATATAGTAAAAGTCCAACAATATTCGCACAAAAAATGGCTAGCAACCTGGCGGGGTTTTCTCCACCAGGGGGCAACCAAGTACTACTTTATGTAAATAACATCTTGCTTGCAGCTCCTACCCAGCAGCAATGTAAAAAAGACACAGTAGCACTGTTAAAATTCTTAGCTGAGCAAGGGCATAAAGTAAATAAACATAAATTGCAACTTTGGAAAGAACAGGTTAAATACCTGGGATATGTAATATCCAAAAAAGGTAAAACATTAAATGAAAATAGGAAAACAGCAATCTTACAAGCACCTAAACCAACTACCAAAAAGGAAATAATGTCCTTCTTGGAAACAACTAATTTTTGTCGAAGTTGAATACCAAATTATGCTTTAAAAACGGCTCCATTGGCTGATTTAATATTTAAAACACCAATGGCAGCACAAGAAACACTACATTGGACACCGAAAGCAAAAGCAGCTTTTTGCAGACTAAAACAACTGATAGTCTCATCGTTAGTTTTAGGGCTTCCAAATTACCATAAGAAATTTTTCCAGACTGTAAATTGTAGGCGGGAATATATGACGTCAGTACTGACGCAACAACATGGCGGCAAGCAACGCCCCATAGCTTACTATTCATCACAGTTAGATCCGGTGGCACAATCATTACCACCCTGTGTACAAGCAGTTGTCGCAGCAGCTATGGCAGTGCAAGCTTCGGCCTCAGTGGTATTGTTTCATCCTCTCACGTTGAGAGTACCTCATGCAGTTGCAATAATTTTACTGCAAAAAAAAATAGCATTTTTATCCCCTGCCAAACATCTTTCTTGTATGACCATACTATTGAGTCAACCCCATATGACAATTAAACGATGCACGACATTAAATCCATCGACATTACTTCCGATTCCTGTAAATGGCACACCACACAGTTGCCTACAGGAAATAAAACAAATAACCACACCTAGACAAGATCTTACTGATGTGCCCTTAGCCAATGCAAAAATAACATTTTATGTAAATGGGTCCTGTAGACAAGGTCCTACAGGAAAGAACCTAGTGGGTTATGCAGTAGTGACTGATAACAAAATCATAGAAGCACAACCCCTGCAACATAACCTGTCAGCTCAAGCAGCAGAATTGATAGCTTTAACACGTGCTTGCACTCTAGCGAAAGACAAATGTGTTAACATATATACTAACAGTCAGTATGCTTTCTCTACAGTGCATGTCTTTGCACAACAGTGAAAAAACAGGGAAATAATAACATCTACTGGCAAACCAATTAATCATGCACAATTGATTTTAAACCTGTTAAATTCTATTCAGTTACCCACTAGAATAGCTATCTGTAAATGTGCAGCCCATACCAAGCAACAAAATAGAATTTCAAAAGAAAATGCTCGGGCTGATGCAGCTGCAAAGCAAGCTGCCTCAGACCTAAAAACTGTGTTTTTAAATGAAGAACTACAACCTTCTGAGACTCTAAATTTAAAAATGTTAAAAACAATGCAGACATTAGCTACAAAAGCAGAAAAGCAAAAGTGGATAAAACGAGGAGCAATCCTTAAAAAGGGACTGTACATCTCCAAAGAAAAAAAAACAATATTGCCATCTAATTTATTTAAATATGCAGCTTTGTTGAGTCATGGGCAGAGCCATGTCTCAACAGGGGGGATGGTACAGTTAGTTAACAAAACATTCCAAACATAATTATACACAAAAATTTTGTGCAACATGTCATATTTGTAGCAAACATCATGCACAGGGAGCATTTAAACCGGAGCTTTCCAACACCACCCTATCCGCTCCATACTATTTGTATGGATTTCATAGAACTGAATAAATGTGAAGGGAAAAAATACTGTTTAGTGATCATAGATATGTTTTCAAAGTGGGTAAAAGCTTTTCCAACCAGGAATCCGAATGCAGCAACAGTAGCAAAAGCCTTAGTGAAAGAAATCATTCCTAGATTTGGCATACCGGAAAGAATCTATAGTGACAATGGAACACATTTCGTAAACCAGACAATACATCAGCTTGGGAGATTTTTTGGGATTTCTTTAAAAAACCATTGTGCTTATCACCCTCAGTCAGCAGGACTGGTGGAGAGGTACAATGGAATTTTAAAAAACAAGTTGAGAAAATTGATGAGTGAGACTCAAAAGACTTGGATTTGCTGTCTGCCTTTAGCACTGCTGAGCATGAGAACTGTTCCAAATGTAAGGGGCTTGACCCCTTTTGAGGTAGTGTTTGAAAGAGCATATTGTGTGCCACAATGGAAGGCCCTCATGCCTGCAGAGCTGGAGGCCAATGGCTCATTAGCTAGTTATATGAAGAAATTGTTAACAAATAAGACTGTTTTGCAGTTGAACTCTTTTTCAAATAAACAAAAAGCAAAACCGGAGGCCGTGCTGACCCCGGGGTCCTGGATCTGGCTAAAAGTCATCAAAAAAAAGAACTGGGCGAGTCCAAAGTGGAAAGGTCCGTACCAGGTACTATTGGCAACACCTACTGCAGTAAAAATTGCTGAGAAATCATCTTGGGTTCATTTGACGCACTGTAAACCACTCAAAGAATTTAAATTGAACAAACATTTTTTAACTGACATTCCACAGATACAGGATGGCCAAAGGCAAAGTGAATAAAAATGTGAAACAACCCCAAAGACATTGGTTCACTGGCCTGCTGATCATACATTTATTAACCATGTTTGTAGTGACCTTTTTGTTGTTATGGTTTTTCTTGCATATAACTACAGAAGTGAAATTAATAAAACGTGATGATGGACTGGCTATAGACTGGCACCCAAACTTCAACACATACCTGGCTATAAAACGAGTCTATGTAGAGACTATAAATGTTTCAAATTGCTGGGTTTGTACTGCAATACCCACAGCATATGGAGGACTTTTAATGTCTGCTGTCCCCTTGGGGATAAATGAAACTTGGGAAAACCTATTATTTAACACGGGTACTGTGAGATCACAAGACAAAGTGGCATTATATTTACCCGTTACTCAGAAAGAAATTGTTTGTTTTGTTAAAAATAACACACTCCAGGTTGGTTGGAGTAACTGTAACATAACTGTGTCTTACAAATGTTATATAAAACCTGTAGACCAAGGTACTAGTTGTAGCACAAACTATGGTTCGTATTTAAGCTTGATGAAAACAACATTGAGAAATGTGCAAAAAACTCCTAAAATATATAGACAATTATCTGTTATAGATAAAAAAATGTTTCATTCAGGGTTAACCCGCATCAGTACTAAAGTAGAAAACTGTTATTTTGTTTGTGGAAAAAAGGCCTATAAATGGTTACCTGAGAATTGGTCCGGCAGTTGTTTTTTGGGTTATCTGGTTCCAGCCATAAGACATACTGCAGAATTGCCCCTGGGTAAAATACGCAATGTGAAAAATATAGCTCAACAAGCCGAGAATACAGTCAGAAAACCTGCTAATCCAGTGGGTAAAATTGAAGCAAGCTGGAAGGATCACTCGGCTGTGAAGGACAAAGAAAAATTGACTCATATGGACTTAAGTGACAGTGTTATATCCTGGGCTGGGATATTCCCAGCCTACGGAGCAGTCAAATCGATTTGGAAACTGAGGAAATTGTCAAAACTCCTCAAAGTAATGAGCAATGCGACTTTTTCCGCTCTTGAACTTGTGACTGATGAAATGAATGCAATAAGAACAGTCGTATTACAGAACCGAATGGCTCTCAACTTCACCCTAGCGAGGTGGCTTATCAAAAATGCTGTGCGTACATTCCAGACAACCAACATGAAATCAATGATCACCTGGAGGTAATACAGCAGGTGTCAGCAATGGCAGAACCAGGCCCAAACCCACTGACAAACTTTTTCCAGAATCTATTTGGGGGGTGGGGGTCGGTCCTTATGAATATTCTAATAGCAATTTGTGTAGTACTGCTCATAATTGGAGCATGTGTCTGCTGCGGCATACCCTGTGTAAAAAAATTAGTTAAAGACTTAGTTGACATATCAGTAACTGAAACTATGTACCAAGACATGGAATTAAATTTGTTAATGCCAAGCGAAAGCCTATCTGAAATATAAAGCAAATGATTTACTTAGCTAAAAGTCCTTGAAAGGAAAAGGCTAAAAAATGAAATGATATTGTTTATGTTTCAAATAGAATGAAATGCATTAACAGGAGGGAGAATGTTAGAAAAATATATATTTACATACATGCTGCCTAGAAAAATATATTTACATACATGCTGCCTAGAAAAATATATTTACATATATGCTGCTTAGGAAAATGTGTATTCAAACATTCAAACATATATAAGTTGTGTGGTCAAATATATAGAAAAATGTGTGCTTTAGACAGGAATAAATGTGCTCAAATCTATATAAGGAACAAAGGTTGAAAAATAGTATGATATGTAATGCATTTAATTCTGTTTTACTAGAATAATAGTAGAAATAAACTCGCATATTATTGCTTGAAGCATAAGCTGCAGTGTAATTAGAAATTTGGCCTTGGCAGCGTTCAGCGCGGCCTGGCTCATGTCTGTCAGTAAAGATTATTTTGCAAAGTTAGAAAATAATAAATCTGTCTGCATGTGTATCTTTTCCTGCTTCCACCAGAAGGATAGCCTTGTGCGCACTATCAGAGATAGTGTCCAGCTGGTAAACAAGAGAGGGACAAAGAGAAGCATTAAAGAAGACATGCACCCATTGTATTCGAACTAATCTAAGAGCCTTAAATTGGCTACATCCTCGGAAGAACATTGTGACTGACCAGGTGCTTGCAAGGCTGTAATATTCTCATGGGAAAAAAATTTTTGAAAAACACCATCTCAGCACTTTTTCATAAGTTACTATGATGTAAAGACCCTGTCACTGACCACGTCAGTGAGGTGGGCAAAAGCTGATAGTAAAGTGTATAAAATACCATATGTCTCACCAATAAAATCAGACAAAATTCTGTACAAGTTTGTGTATGGTTTTTTGCCTTCTAATGTACATTAAAGTATTAAAGTTTTAAATACTTGAGCTTTCCTGCATTACTGTTTGTTATTGACTGTCATTATTTTTTAATGCCAGATAAATTTTACAGTCTGACTTTAACAAATTTATTTAACAGGTCTATATCACTTCATCAAACTGTCACTTCAATGAACGGCATTTCATCAGAAATGCTGTTCATCAAATTCCATTTGTATGGCGGGCTGTGCCCCCCACACTCCCCACTAATTATATATACCAACTCTGAGATTGCACTACAGTGGAGAAAGGGCAAATTTACCAATGCTCACTGTACCATGATCTCAGTATTAATATTTCAATGAATGGCATGTTCGATGTAAGTGTACTGACAAATGCTGTTTGCTGAACTGATTTTTCGATGGATTGATAGTAACTTGATGAATTCACCTACAGGGATTATGCTAGAAAATTCATTGAAGAAGCCTATGATGAAGTTAGTAGTGTTAGATCTATCAGGTATTGACATTGTGTAAATTGAAAAGTACTATTTTTGTGAACAACTGCTTACTAAAGACTATATACTGCCTTTAGATCTTAAAACTTCTGTAGATGAATTTAAGGTCAAATAAATAGTCTGATGCATTTGGAAGATTTTCACTAGATTTCCTGACACTTAAAAGAATGTAGGAGAAACACCTTGTTTTGTGAGTAAAAGGGCTGATAATTTACATGACTTCTTTCAAAAAAGGACTGCAATTATTGCAGTTATTGCAAGTATATAAAAGTGGATAGTAACAACAGCTTGATAAGAAATAAGGTGATTTACATATCAGAGAGTTTTAATTGTAAATCTAGAGATATTGTTTATGCATCTTTGTGTATGAAGTGCATATATTATGCACTAAAGTTTTATACTGATAGGACTTCCAAAGAGCTCCACACTAGAATTTATGAACACTTATATACTGTTAAGAATTTAGATGCAAAAAATGCTTTGTCTAGGCATGCTTAATTGTATAGTAAAAGTAAATGTTTTTGTTTTGTTTTTTATGTAACTATGTACATCACTTTGAAATTAGAATTGACACAGATGATTCATATTGGAAGGAATACAGCTGACAAGTTAGATGGTTTTAATGATTTCTTAAATTTTAAGATTTCTCTGAAAAGAAAGAAGTTGATGTATTAATGACGTGATTGATCATATGACCTTGTAATGAGATATTTAAGAGAAATGTCTATGTTATTATCTCAGTCTAAAGAAGTTTTTTTAGAGTTGAAAAAGCATACTGATGTTAGTAAATTGTTTATTTTTCATGCTTGTGTTTTCTTTTCATTCACATATTTTTGTTTGTATTTTAGCCTTGTCTGCTTGGGAAGTCTTTTGTATTTTTATTCACACTTGTAGCAGAACTGTGAACAATGGCCAGATCTGAGCATTATTTAGCCATTTTACTGTGTTTTTTTCTTATACAATGTTACTGCTATATTCTGCATAGTCAGGTGCCTTAAACCTTAGTAGAATTACAGCAGTGAGAGTATTTTTTTTCTGCTCCAGGATTTCTGCTTCAGTGTATTTAAAGTTGTTGATATTCCAGTTTGGCTGCTACAGTTTTATATTCTGCATATCATTTACCTGCTTATGCAATGCATTCTGATGCCTTTCTGTTCCCCTCTTCTTTGAGTCTGCCCCATCAGCACTGAGACATTAAGCTAAAGTTTTTTGAAATTCTAACCTAATTGTGGTCATTCCCCTGTAACTCAGAGAAGTTTAATTCGAATTAATTTCTTTTCTCTTGTTCTTTCACTCTGTCTCACCTCTACCCCACCCCACCAGAGACACTAAGCTAAAGTTTCTGAAATTCTAACCTGCCTAGAGTCATTGACCTAGCTCAGAGAATTTACTTTCCAGTTCCTGTCTACTCCACTGCTCTTTGTGTGCCTTAATCCCACTGAGACATTAAGCTAACATTTCTGAAAAAGCTGCAATACTGGCTTTATTTCAATTATCTTCCTCGCTAAGTAGTCTGCCATATCCAGAACAGAGCTAGCTCCACCCAAGGTATTTTATGCAAGACTTGGTGTGGTGTGGAACACCATCAATTGTGAGTAACAAGTTTTTCATCAGGAAGGAAAAATAAAAAAAACAACTTTTATTTGAATACTGCTTAAACTTTTAAGTTGCACTTATAGTGATCTGCGTGATTATATATCTTTCTCATTTAGCTTTAATCTGTGTATTAATTTACAGTGTGAGAATATTGTGTTTCTGCTTTTATAAGCAGTGGTGGTGCAGCGGTAGTGTTGCCGTATCACAGCAAGAGGTTCTCCCATTCGCTTATCTGCTAGAGCGCCTTCTGTGTGGAGTCTGCATGAACAGTGTGGCTGAAAAACAATGTAATGCAACATTAAGCAGGAAAATGATAAACAGAATATAACTGTATTACAGTGTGAGAATATTGTGTTTCTGCTTTATAAGCAGTGGTGGTGCAGCGGTAACATTGTCGCATCACAGCAAGAGGTTCTCCCATTCGATTATCTGCTGAAGCGCCTTCTGTGTGGAGTCTGCATGTCCTCCCCATGGTCGAGTGGCGTTCAAAAGACATGCGTGAATGGGCATGCCTTCGTTGAAGGTTGGGCATCAGGATGGCACCTTGGCACCAGAAAAATCGACTGCCAATCATTAGCAGACCGGGGTTCCGCTGTGGTGACCCCTAACCAGGAAAAGCCGAAAGAAAAACAATAACAACTGCACTTCTATCTCCACAAGTATTCTAAATCCTGCTGGGTCACAGCCTTGTAGTTTCATTCACATTTGTGGCAGATCTGTGAACTGCTGCCAAATTTGAGCCTTATTAGCTCTTTTCTTTTTATAAAAAGTGTTACTTGTAAATTTCTATATACTCTGCTGCTCTAAACTGTAGTAGAATTAAATTAGTGAGACTATTGTTTTTTCTGCTCCGAGATCTATGTTTCAGTGCTTTTGCAGTTGTTGATATTTCAATTTTACTCCTACAGTTATATTCTGTTTATCATTTTAATGCTTAAAGTTGCATTACATTGTTTTTCAGCTACACTGTTCTTTGTGTCTGCATCATCTCCCACTGAGAGATTAAGTTAAAATTTCTGAAAGTGCTACAATATTGGCTTTATTTCTAGCAGTTCCCTCTCTAACTGGCTTGCAATATTCAGTAAAGTACTACCGCCATCCAGGGTGTTTTATGCAAGACTTGGAGTGGTGCAGAATGCAGTGAACTGTGAGTAACAAGCTTTTTATCAGAAAGGAAAAAAAATTAAAAAGCTTTCATTTAAATTCTGCTTAAAAATTTTTAAATTGCAATTTCAGTGACCTGTGTGGTGATACTTCTTTGTACATTTCTGCTTTATTACATATGTCAGGAAAAAAGTTATTTGTTTACATTTTTAGTCTATTCTGGGACCTTAGTCTTGTGACATAATTTGCAGCTATGAGAAGATTGTGCTTCTATGGTATATTGCACTTCAATCTCCACAAGTGCAATTGCTTGTAAGAGGTTGATGTTTGTATTGTAGTCCCTGCTGGGACTTAAGCATGTAGTTTCATTCACAGTTGTGGCAGAACTATGAACTGCAGACAGATTTGAGTCACATTTAGTCATTTCTTAATGCACTTTTCCATACACAGTGTGACTGGTAAATTTATGCATAGACTGGTACCTAAAACTGCAGTAGAATGACAGTAGTGTGAGTATTGTTTTATCTGCTCCAGGATTCATGCTTCATTGCTTTTACAGTTGTTGATATTCCAGTTTTCCTCTTACAGTTTTATTATAATCATTTACCTGTTTAAATTTGCATTTCAATGCCTTTCTGTTCCCATTCTTTGTGTCTGCCCCATCTGCCACTGACACATTAAGCTAACGTTTCTTAAATTCTAACCTGCTTGAGGTAATTGAGAACGTCCAGTCCAGTACATTTCTTTTCCCCTGTTCTTTGTATCTGCCTCATCCTCGCACTCTGAGATATTAAGCTAAAGTATCTGAAAAAGTTATAATATTGGCTTTATTTGACTCAATTCCTCTCTGTCAAGCTTGCTATATCCAGCACAGAGCTACTCCCATCCAGGGTCTTTTATGTAAGACTTGGAAAGGTATGGAAATCCCTAAACTATAAGTAACAATCTTTTCATCACAAAGGAAAGAAAAAAGCTTATATTTAAATGCTGCTTAAAAATGTATGTTGCACATATAGCGAGTGACCTGTGTGAAGATACGTCTTTGTAATTTTCTGCTTTATTCCATTTTTAGCCAAAAAGATATCTGTTTGCATTTTTTAGTTTGCTGTGGGATCTTAGCCTTGTAGCTTAATTTGTGGTTGTGGGAAGGTTGTGTTTCTACATTATGCTGTGCTTCTATCTTCACAAGTAGAATTACTTGCAAAAGCTCTGTTTTTATGTTCAACCCTGCTGGGCCTTAGACATGTAGCTTCAGTCACAGTGTTGAAGAATTATGAACTATGGTCAGAACTGAGCCTTATTTACTCATTTACTTTTGTATTATTTATATGCACAGTGTTACTGGTAAATTCCACCCTACTCTGGTGCCTTAAACTGTAGTACAATTATAGTAGTGAGAGTATTGCTTTTTTCTGTTGCATAATTTGTGCTTCAGTACTTTTACAGTTGTTGATATTTAAATTTTGCTCCTACAGTTTCATATTATACTTATCATTAAACTGTTAAATGTGAATTACAGTGCCTTTCTGTTCCCCTGCTCATTGTGTCTGCCCAAACCCCCATTAAGACATTAAGGTAAAGTTTCTGAAAAAGATGCAATATTGGCGTTATTTGATTGGCTTCCTCTCTAGCAACTCTGCTATATGCAGAACAGAGCTACCCCCACACAGGGTTCTTTATTCAAGACTTGAATAAGTGCAGATTGCACTGAACTGTGAAGCAACAATTTTTTCATTAGAAAAGAGAAAGAAAAAAGGGATTCGACTTAAATATGTAAGTCACACCTATAGTGATATAAGTGGTGATACTTCTTGCACATTTTCTGCTTTATGCCATGTTTCAACCAAAAAGTTTACATTTTTCATTTTGTTCCAGGATCTTTGTCTTGTAGTTTAATCTGCAATTGTCAGAATATTGTGTTTATAAATTATACTATAATTCAACATCCACAAGTAGACTTACCTGTAAAAGCTTGCTGTGATTATTTTAAACCCTGCCAGGCCTTAGCCTTGCCGTTTCATTCACAGTTGTGGGAGAACTGTGAACTACTGCCTGATTTGAGCCTTATTTGGTCATTTATTACTACATTTTTTTCAATAAACAGGGCTAATGGTAAAGTACTGCGTAGGCTGGTGCTTTAAACTGTAGTAGAATTCTAGTAGTGACACTATTGTTTTTTTTCTGCTTCAGGATTTGTACTTCAATGATTTTACAGTTGCTGAAAATCCAGTTTTGTTCCTACAGTTTTATATTCTGCTTATCATATCCCTGCTTAAAATTTCATTCCAGTACCATTCTGTTCCCCTGTTCTTTATATCTGCCTCATCCTCCACTGAGTCACAAAGCTAAAATTTCTCAAATTCTAACCAGCCTGGGGTTATTGACGTAGCTCAGAGAAGTTCCATTCCAGTGCCTTTCTGTTCCCGTTCTTTGTGTACCCCCCTTCCCAATGAGACATTAAGCTAATATTTCTGAAAGAGCTACACTATTGTCTTTATTTGACTGGATCCCTCTTAACTAACATAATAGCCTGCCCTGACCCAGGGTCTTTTATGCAAGACTTAGAGAGGTTTGGACAGCCCTAATCTGTGAGTAGCCTTTCATCAAAAAGGAAAAAAAACTTGTATTTCAATTATGCTTAAACATTTAAGTTATACTGTGTGTTGATACTTCTTTTTACTATTTTTATTTTATGTTTTAGCTAAAAAAAAGCTATGCATTTTGTATTTTTGTTTAGTTTATTCTGTGACCTTAGTCTTGTAGCTTAAATTGCAGTCATGGGAAAATTGGGTTTCTGCATTATACTACACTTCTAACTCCACAAGTAGAATTACTTGTAAAGGCTAGCTGTTTGCATTTTACACCCTGACAGGCCTTAGTGGTGTAGTTTCATTCAGAGTTGTGAGAGAACTGCCAGATCTGAACCTTGTTTTGCAGCTATTATTGCATTTTTCAATAGACAGTGTTACTGGTAAATTGCTACATAGTCTTGTGCTTTAAACTGTAATGGAATTAGAGCATTTTTTTGCTCCAGGATTTGTATTTCAGTGCTTTTACTGTTGTTGAAATTTTAGTTTTGCTGCTACCATTTTATATTCTGCTTATCATTGCCTTGTTGTCTTCTTTTTCTTTATGTCTGCCCCACCCCACTCCCCACTGACACATTAAGCTAAAGTTTCTGAAAATGTAACCCTCCTGTGGTCATTGACCTGTAGCTCAGAGAATTTGTACTCCAGCCCCTTTCCTTCTCCCATGTTTTTTGCATCTGCCCCCTCCCACTGAGACATTAATATAAAGTTTCTAAAAGAGCTGCAATATTGGCTTTGTTAGATTGAATCCGTCTCTAGCTAGCCTGCTATATACAGCACACACCTACCCCTTCTTAGGGTCATTTATGCAAGATCAGGAGTGGTGTGTAAAGCCCTGAACTGTGAGTTAAAACTTTTCATGAAAAGGGAAAGAAAAAGATTTTATTTATAGTCTGCTTAAATATTTAAGTTGTACTTATACTGACCCGTATGGCAACACTTCTTTGTACTTTTCTGCTTTATTCCAAGTTTTAGCCAAAATAGTTTTCTGTTTGCATTTTTAAGATTGTTCTGGGACCTTAGTCTTGTAGTTTAATATGCAGTTGTCAAGAATGTCTTTTTATATTATAATGTGCTTCTGTCTTTACAGGTCGAATTACTTGTAAAAAACAGGTATTTCTTTATATTTTTATTTTAGATTCTGATGTTCCTTAGACTTGTAGTTTCATTCATCCTTCCTACAGAACTGTATCCTACTGCCATATTTGAGTCTTATTTAGTCATCTATTACTCCATTTTTCCATAAAGAGTGTTATTGGTAAATTTCTGTATAGTCTAGTGGCTTAAACTGTAGTAGAATTACAGTAGAGAAAGTATTGTTTCTTCTGCTCTAGGATGTATGCTTCAGTGCTTTTATAGGTGCTGATATTCCACTTTAGCTACAATTTTACATTCTGCTTATCATTCACCTGCTTAAAGTTGGATTTCAGTGCCTTGTGTTCCCCTGTTATATGTGAACTGAGCCATACCTCACTGAGACATTAAGCTAATGTTTCTGAAATTCTGACCTTAGAGAAGTTGTATTCCAGTGTCTTTATGTTCCCATGTTCTTTCTGTCTGCCTCACTCCCAAGACTGAGACATAAAGCTAAAGTTTCTGAAAGAGCTGCAATGCTGGCTTTATTTGATTAGATCCCTCTCTAGCTAGTCTACTATATCCATCACAGAGCTATCCCCAACCATAGTCTTGTATGCAAAATTTGGAGAAGTGTGGAAAGCCCTGAACTGTGGCCTTAGTCTTGTAGTTTTATTCACAGTTGTGGTAGAACTGTGAACTACTGCCTGAATTGAGCCTTATTTAGTAACTGCATTTTTCCATAAATGGGAATACTGGTAAATTAGTGCATTGGTGCCTTAAACTGTAGTAGAATTAGAGTACTGAAACTATTGTTTTTTTTTTCTGTTCCAGGATTTGGGCTTCATTGCTTTAACAGTTATTGATATTCCAGTTTTTGTCCTATTTGCTTTTACTCTGCTTATAATTCTCCTAATTAAAGTTGTATTTCTGTGCCTTTCTGTTCCACTGTTTTGTCTGCTCCATCCTCCACTGAATCATTAAGCTAAAATTTCTTAAATTCTAACCCACATTTTAGAACATTTCTCTTCCCATGTTCTTTGTGTCTGCCACCCTCCCCACTGAGATATTAAACTAAAGTTTCTGAAACAGCTGCACTACTGGCTTTATTTGATTGGATTCCTCTTTTGCTAGCCTGCTTTTTGCTATATATAGCAGAGAGCTACCTCACCCAGAGTCTTTTATGCCATAACTAGGGAAGTATAGAAAGCCCTGAACTTTCAGTAACAAACTTTTCATCAAAAACTAAATTAAAAAAAAGTTTTATTTGAACTCCATTCAAATATTTATGTTGCACTTAATAGCGACCTTTATGGTGATACTTCATTGTACTTTTGTGCTTTATTCCATGTTTTAGACAAAAGTTATCTGTTTGCCTTTTTTTCAGTTTGTTCTATTTCCTTAGCCTTATAGCTTAATTTGCAGTTGTGAGAAGACTGTTTCTGAGTTATATTGCACTTTTATCTCCACAAGTAGAATTATTTTAAAACTAGCTGTTTGTATTTTGAACCCTGCTGAGTCTTAATCTTGTAGTTCCATTCGCAGTTGTAAGGGAACTGTTAACTACTGTCTGATTTGAGCCTTATTTAGTAATTTATTCTTACATTTTGTCTATAAACAGGGTTAACTGTAAATTATTGCATAGTCTGGTGACTTAAACTATAGTAGAATTTCAGTAGTGAACTATTGTTTTTTTCTGCTCCAGAATTTGTGCTTCAGTGCTTTTACTGTTATTGCTATTCCAGTTTTGCACCTGCATTTTTATATTCTGCTTACATTTTACCTGCTTAAAGTTGAATTCCAATGCCTTTCTGTTCCCTTGTTCTTTGTGTCTGTCCCATCTAATCCAATTACGCTAAAATGTCTCAAATTCTAATCTAATACCACAGTAGACAGATGTACAAGTCTGTCCCTAGCACTCATGAGCAGACTTGACCACAAAGAGGGGTTGTAGATGTTTAATGCTGACAGCTTGAGGTGGGCATGCAAGTGGTTGCAATCCAGTGTATGTGCAAGGCAATGATGGCTGCACAGGCTAGTTCCACCGTAGTAATATCAGAGATAGTGAGCTGAGCATGCTGACCTATGGGAGTGTATGTCTAGTATGTTTGATTCCTTACATAGTTAGAATCACACATTGGACCACACAGGGACTTCACTGGGTAATCAGGCAGGGGCAAGCATCCTTGCTACTGGTTATGTAGTAGATCCACTGATGTTAGCCTACATGGCCATGGATGATTGAGATTCTGCTTTAGCAGTGCTAGCTTTTCCACAGCAACATCTATTCTGGAGGCTTCTACACACAGGAGAAGTCAACCACATGGTCTTAGCATCATCATGCTGACACATCTCTTAGCAGATATCAATCAAATTGACACAGCACATGATTATTTATTCAAAGTCATGGTACAACCAGTGCAACTCTCAGCAAAGCCAGTTCTCTGGGCAGAGGTATGCATGGGAAGCTGAACCCTCAGTCATTCATACCCTGGATTTTCCTGGTGAACCAAGCTGCAATGCTGCATCAAGTGCTAAGGCTGAGCCACGCAGACACACAGACCCACATGCAACCACAACCCTCAGCATATCCCACATCTCCACTGAACCTGGCCCATCTATACATTAACCCTTTGTACCAGCTCACACCCTACTCATTAAAGTAATTTTTCTTGTCCATCTGTCAAACGGTGATGATCATGCCCTGCCTTTTGTACATTGTTACTTGAGTTGCATACGTGTGATGCACAGAGTAGCCAGCATATGCATGGGTGAGCATATTCTGGCATTTTTACATGCATCATTATTACTGTAGTTTATCTGCATAACTCTTATATAGTTATGTTGTAAGGCTCTGTGTAATGAGCTGCTTCTTTGCTAGTGCAATGTCATACTGTGTCTGCCTGCATCTGGTATGGTCATCCCTTACTGCTGGTTCATCTTTTGACTTTTGATTGTCTCTGCTGCCAGTGATGCTGGTAACTGCTGATCATACAAGAGACCACACAGCTGTACCTTCTTCCTAGGTATAAGATGGGTAAAAAGTACACACTGTTAGTATTTTGGCACACATTAGAGAGGCCATACTGCAGAGTACCACCAGATGAATATAGACAGCAAAAGACCACATTCAGAAGCCTGAACAGATACTCTATAATGTTTCTTATTTCAATAGTGTGGTTATACCCCTGGTCAGTTTGATTGTGTGGCTTTCTGATGATTATCATGAGCTAGGGTTACAGGCATATCTGGCATCACCAACAAGGTGCTTTTGTGGGAAGTTATCCCTCACAAAATGAGAGCTGTGAAAGTTTCCTGGGTGGCCTGTATCCTATACATTACATAACACCTGGCTGAAGATGATATCCTTTTCAGTTCACATACTTTCTTCCGTGTTTACTAGTTGGGGGCCTTAATTTCAATGTAGGTCCAGTCTATAGCCCAAAGAACCTCAGTAAAATGGGCTATATCATAGAGTTCCTACATGGTGTCAGCTCTCTCCTCTTGGTTACATGGAACCACATATGGTCCCTCACAGGCTGAAACATGGCATCAGGGAACTGATGAAGTATTCTCAAGGCAGAGGCCTGCAATACCCCACATTGCATCCCCAGTAGGTCATTGAAATGTTCCCATAGCTAATATACTTAAAGCCACACATATTTTGTTATCCATTGAGATAAGTATTCTGGGTCCCTATCATAACACTGAAAACTCATTTCAATGAAACTGAAATGATCAAACCCATTTCACTGAACTCTCATTTCACAAAAAAGTGTACACCTGCAAAGAAAGTATACAATGGTGCCATTTCTTATCATATGAGTTATTACGGAATTAAGTTGAATGCAGTGTGTGTAAATTGCGATGGTCAGCATCATATTGTACTCCCTCCCCCTGATCTGCAGATATCCATGTTTGGTCTGATATACTGATTCACTGCGTTAGATATTTTTTTCTTTTACCGCAGTTGTGCAATCAAGGAGTATATATAAGTAAAGTTGTTTTGGGGGAAATATTTCTTGTGGAAAAGGTTTTCAGTGAAATGAGTTTTCAGTGTTATGACATAGACTCAGTATTCCATGACTACCTTTGGGCTACAGATGCGGCCGACACATTTTCTTGGTTTGTTGTATGATGTCCCTGTCCACACAGTAATGGCCCCCTATGTCAATGTTGTGATGGGCATGAACTGTTAAGTATGACTGGATGACTCTACTCCTCCCCAATTGTTACTCATCAGCAGACATAGCTGCTGCAATGAGAGCCTCCTGCAGTACACATTTAAAATGGGGTCAGCAATCCCAAGACTATTTGCGTAATGTACTCCATATAAGCACAGGCATATGGACAAGTTTAAATATAAAGCAAGCACACAATTGCTGTGTAAGATTTATAAGTTTTTGAATCCCTCAGCCATATTGCTTTCCCTTATTAGCATATGTAGCATTTTATTATACAGTCATTAGCATACAACATGGACAACCACATTATGTGGCCTAGCCCCATCATGTAATTGGGTTTTCTGAATCACAACCACCATCCATGGCTGCTCATCTCACAAATTCATTTAGCACAATGTGGTGAATGTTTCTGAATACATCCCCTCTATTCTTCAGCTTGTGTATACATAGCATAAGAAACTGATCTAAGTCTGATAATCCATTTTAGGGATCAGCTGGAAAATTAATATAAATCGCAGTTACCCTTAACACACTAATTGCTTTCTTTTAAATACAGTTTCATATTTAATAGGCACTTTTTCTAAAATTTCACTTTAAGAATGCATGTGCTTGGATCTATAATGAAATAATGTAGACAATGATATCAGATCCTACTATAGCAAACTGAAATGAATAAAACATCCTACTATAGCAAACAGAAATGAATAAAACAATAAAACAAGTGACTAAAAAACATTTATGAGGATGACTCACAGATAAATTAATTTCCTGGTGTTACAACCATGGAATAGGGCAAATTGTCTCATTTCAAAGTTACAGAAATATGCCACCTTTAAAATTTAGCTTGAACTACAATTACAAAAACATACAAACTTAAAACTCCACTTCCTCCACATGCAATGCTAAATTCAGCAAAATCACACTAACTAGGTAATTACCAAAACCATCAAAGTCAGAAACATAAAATAAAACAAAAATACCACCTCCAAAAATAGACAATCATAAAATCAACATTTGTAGATCCAATAAAAAAAACATTGTAATATGTGATTTATTCCTACCCTGTTAAAATTAATTTTCATCTTCTACAAAACAAACTGAAGTCTTCCACTATTATCAATAGTAAAGCTTCATTTTGTTTCAACTGATGCTTTCTACAAATATCTTTTTTTTTTCTTGTTTTGGTTACTCATGTTATATGCTTTTTTTTTCTTTTTAACTTTACAGTGGAACACTATTTACCAAGGTACTTCTAATGCAAGTTAGATTTGCTGCAGTTCAAATTCTTGGGACCACATCCTGCACATTTCTGCTCATGCATTGTTTTACATGTTATAACAGTTCATGTTTTAAATGCTGTTCATTTTTGTTATTTCTGCTGCTAAAACAATATTTAAAGTATTTTGCAATGTACGTTTATTTTCTGACAGTAGCTCTCTTTATACGTGGTCATCACTTATGCTGCATATAATACTGTCTCTTATCATCTGCTGTTATGTCACTCTTTAATTCCATTCTCGGTTTAAGTTTTCTCAATGCTCCCATATACTTAGTAAAAGGTTCAGTAATCTTTCTTCTATAACTCTGACCATATTTATGATTAGAATACATTTGTAATAAAGCCAGTTATGTAGTTCAGAGAGATAAACCCTGTCTGTTACCAATATGACTCAGGTTTCAGTAGTGGCTTGGGTGCCTGACAGAATAGGAGCAACTGCTGCTGCCCGCTTGTCCATCCCGGGAGAGGATTAGTAGCCTTGTCTGTTACAAGAGGGCTTAGAATTATGGGAGTACTACACGTCAAAGGCTGCTCCTATGGGGTAATAAGGATTAAGCAAAGCAAGAAATCACTTGTAGTTTCCTGGAGGATGAATCCTGTTGAGGAGCTAATACTTGGTATACAATGGGGAGAAAAACACTTACATAATAATAATTTTGAAATGAGCCTGCCATTTACATTTAGTATTCTCACTGGACCTCACAGGACTGAGGAATCGTTTCACTGTACTGTAGGCTTCATCTCCACAACACAGCAAAGTACATTTTCCGTCAGTTTAAATATCACTGGCAACAAAAAATGTCCTAGTATTTAAAAATAGTTCTCCCATATAAAATATTAGCAGAGTACATATAATTCTCATTTTATTCTTTTAATTATTTTTAGCTAAATGTTGCTTTAACGTTTTTGTAAACATTTTGTTCATTTTTGGTTACCTAACCACAGCACCCATCAAGCCTCCCCTTCAGTCTCCTTAAAGGCCCATCCATTCCTGTTAGAGGAGACAAGCCACTGAACCATGTGTTTCCTAGTAGATGAAAGTCAGGAACCAAACATAATAGTGTCATACTCTGTCTTAGAAAAGGTCTTTGCTACGTACCTAATTCCCTCAAATTGTCATGTATATGGCTTTAGCAATCACTTGCAGTGGAGACAAACATGCTTCCACATGTACTACGTCTCCTCAGTTATACAGCATGCCTGCTTTTAATTGCTGGGACCTGTGTTCTGAGAGACTGCCTTCCAGACTATCTGCAAATATACAGAGCTGAGTATATATATATATATATATATATATATATATATATATATATATATATATATATATATATATATATTGGTTATAGAGTTTGTTAATTGTTTAGATCTCTGTTGAAACTGTTGTCTCACTGTTCTGAGAGACTGATCTGCAAATATACAGAGCTGAGTATATTTTTTTGGTTTTAAAGTTTGTACTGTTAGTTTTTGCTTAGATCTCTGTTGAAACCATTTTGTCTCACCCACTCTCCCTATTTTTGGTTTGTAGTTTAAATTTGGTGGCTTTTGCAGTTGCCCGCACCACTGTAGATTTGATCTGGGACACTCCCCCAGTCCCATCTCTTTACCACATTCTACCTAATAAACTCTTTCTGCACTTGTTCTAAGTCCTTTTTAATTTAATTGCATTTTTTTTAAACTGTGTTTGGTCTAATATTGCTACATACTCAAGTATGCAAGCTTGCACTGGATGTGAATTGTTTTTACTACTGTTTTTGCTACTTTTCTGTAAAAAAAAAAAAAACTGTAAGCCTGTTTCCTACCCTTCCTGTAACTAGTGTTCCAGATACATATTTGTTGTATCCAAGACTGTATATAAGCTTCTGAGACGCCCAAGCCTTTCTGTGTTGGAGGGAAGACTTCTAGCTTATCAGTGGGAGTGGTAAGCACTAGGTAACCTGTCTACCACATAAGGAGTGGTTCTGGCCCAGAAATTGTAGTTATTGGCAGTTTGGGCAATCTCTCCCATCTGTCTCAACTTTCTGATTTGAAGGCCTGCATTTGCACTTGTTTCTGTCCTGTAACTTGTCTAGTGCAGATATAGATTCTTAGTTTTAGCACTTAAATTTGCTTATTCATGCTCAGCACTTGTTCAGAACTTGTAAGCACTAAATAAGCTACTAATTACTATAGCACTCAATCTTCCTCATTACCTAGAGGAAAACAGTTTTTGTACTTACTTTTCTAACTTGCTTAGAGAAAAACAGCCCTTGTACTCACTTTTCTCACTTATCTAGAGGAAAATAGTTTTTTATTCAGGCATATCCAGGAGTCAGCTCCCATTGTTCTCTCCTGTCTATCTGATGAATCTGGGCATCTTGAGGCAATGTAGAAATTGCCTCATGTACATAGACAACCCTCTCTTCCTACTCCACAACACTACAACCTGTGAGAGATGCACTTATCTAGCGAAACTGGAGGTAAAGCTCTCTCCAACCAAGACCGAACTTGACAGTCATGAGAGAAGGTAAACATTTGCACCACACCACACTCATCACATAGTCTCACTAAATCTACAATACTAAAATCCACACATAGTAACACAAAAACATTCATGGTGGCTCTCAATAATAATCTGTCTAAGCAACAGAGACCTCCAAAGCAGAAATGCAAGCGACCTCCATCCCCCAACACAACCCAAATGACACATAGCCCACAGACTCAGTGTGCCACTCAACCACAGCCAATAAGGCAAAACAAGGTGACTCTATAGTCAGGCACACTGATGTCCCACTCACCAGGCCAAACAAGGAGAAGGTTTCTGTCAGCTGCCTGTCAGGTGCCAGGATCTGCCACATAACCCACGCATTCAGGTCACTCCACAACAAGTACAAATATGACTCTGTCATTGTCCATGTTGGTGTGAATGACCTGAGACGTACCTCCCTGGACTACAAAAGAGAGAAAAGAGACATGGAAGAGCTCTCCAATCTTGTAGCCCAGGCAGGTATGACCCTAGCCCTGAGTAGCATTCTGCCATCGCCCAGAATGATACCGCAGTACAAGGACAAAATGATTGACTTCAACAATTGGCTAAGCTTCTGGTGTCATTCTAAGGGGATCCAGTATCTGTCTGCTTGGGATGTCATGGTCGAGAGAGCACGATGCTTTGCCACAGATGGCGTGCACCTGTCGCCCCTGGGATTCCGGATACTGGCTAAGGCTCTTACTGCCCCTATAGTCCCTTTTTTAGGCAAGGTTCAAATAACAAATTCACCACCATAACAGGAACAGGAAGCAAAAACTGAGGGTAATGCTACTCAATGCTAGAAGTCTAAATCTCAAAATGCACTCACTCAAGGCACTCCTTAAAATGGAGAACATCGATATCTGTGCAGTGACTGAGACCTGGTTCAAGGGTCTAGAGAGCACCCCTGCACTACCAGACTATTACTCATGCCACACATTTCAGCCATGTAACCTGGACCGAAATACCAAAGGCAGAGGTGTGTCCATATTCATTAAGGATATCCACACCTCCAGGCTAGTTGCTCAGCACAATGCATCCGAATTTATCCACGTGCAACTAACTCTGGGCAAAACTGCAATCCAAATTGTAGCTTGCTACAGATCTCCCACCATGCCCCGGGATTCCCACTCCCCTTTTCTTGATGTATTGGAAAATATTAGGGTTCAACCAAACACCCTAATAATGGGCAACTTCAACTACCCCACCATTAACTGGGAAAACTATTCGTGTACCAACTCCTTAGCTCAACGCTTTCTGGAATTCATAAACTCCAATGCCCTGGATCAACTTATCCACACCCCCACCAGGGGCAACAATATCCTCGACCTAGTCATTACAAACATGAGTGACCGGTGTTCCACACCTGAAGTCAACTCCTCGTTGGTCCGATCTGACCATAAGCTAATCATCCTTGATATCCACATCCTGCCCCCGCCCCCATTAAGGAAACCACAGTAAAACATTTCTCCAAAGCCAACTTCATGCTTCTTAAGACAGAAGTGGTGAACTTCATGACACCCATGCAGATGGACAATACAGTTACAACTGCTGAATCCTACACAAATGCCCTCTATAAGCACTACACGAGTGCATGGATCGTGCTATCCCAAACAGAACCAAGACGCTATCCTCCAAAAAAGGAAGCCAATCTGGTGGTCCCCTGCCATAAACAAACTGTACAACAGAAGGAAGAAACTGTTGCAAAACAGAGTAAAATCCCATGAGTGGAGGAGCTCCCTGGTCAGCCTCAGTAAGAAGCTGAGATCCCTTATAAGAGCCTCCAAAGCTAGCTACAAAAACAAAATCGCCACTAATTCCAAGGACAACCACAAAGCTTTCTATAGCTATGTCAAGAATCTCGATGGCAACACCCAGATCTGCTCTGAGTTACAGCACAAAGGCACACAAATTACAGAACCAACTGATATTGCCAACATCATGGCAGATAGACTCAGTGCTAACTTTACCCCCCTGTCACCCCCTAAAGGGCCCATATCTATACAGGAAGAATGCAGAGTCACTGTAATCACAACTACGCAGGTAAAAGCTGCACTCTCTAAAGCCAAAAACACAGCATCCATGGGACTTGACAACATCTCAGGCTGCATTTTACACAAATTCAGAACGAACTGGCTCCCCATTTAAGCACTATGTTCAATAATAGCCTTCCATTAGGCTTTGTGCCCACTGAGTGGCGCACAGCAACAGTTATTCCACTCCACAAAGGGGGAGCCACCACTGATCCCAGGAACTATCGACCTATTAGCCTGATGAGCCTGGTCTGCAAGGCCATGGAACATATCATCATGGAACTCATAAACAAAGACATTGGTAACCTCCAAACTCTGGATCCCACCCAGTTTTGTGAAGGCAGACCATGCCTCCTGAACCTGATCAACTTCTTTGAGGCAGTCACCAAAGGCGTAGATGAGGGTAAGGTGGTTCACACAGACTATCTTGACCTCGCCAAGGCTTTCAACACCATTCCCCATTCTGGAATTATAGCTAAACTCACAAAACTAGGTATAAATCCCTATGTCACAAGATGGGTTGCCAACTGGCTCACTGACAGAACCCACACTGTAAAAGTTGCAGATTCCAAATCTGACCTCAAAGCAGTGACAAGTGGAGTACCACAGGGTTCTGTCCTGGGACCTCTCCTGTTTGGTATCTACTTCTCTGAAATACAGGCTAACACAGAAGGCCTCTGGCTAACAAAGTTCGCAGATGACTGCAAACTAAGAGCCATAGTCAAGTCCCCAAATGATGTGGACATCCTACAGAAGGGCCTCGCTGAGACAGATGCCTGGTGTCAGAGCCATGGCCTCAAGCTCAATGCCAAAAAGTGCAGTGTCATCCCCTTTGGTAAAAACTCTGTACCCATGAACTATCACATAGGCAGCAATCTACTTAACACCGAATGCATGATAAGAGATCTTGGGACCCAGGTGGACAGTAGTCTCTCCTTTGATAGTCACATTGTCACAGTAGTGAGGAAGTCCTTCTACGTGGCAAACCTCATCATAAACGGGTTCTCATCCAGGAAAAAAGAGGTCATTGTTCCCCTCTACTTGACACTCATTAGACCCATTATAGAGTACAATGCCCCTTTTGGAATTTACCTCACAAGACATCTGCAGCAGTTGGGAAGGCCACAGAAGTACCTCACAAAGAGGAATATTGGCCTCAAACAAATGCCCTACACCGACTGCCTCAAAAAACTCCAGCTTTACTCTGTAGCTTATCACCTACTCTGAGGTGATCTCTGTCTGACATATAAAGCTATGTCAAACCCTGAGCTGTTGGACATGCTACACCTAAAGAAATCCCTCCGAGCTACACACTCATGGGACCTAAACCTTGTCACCACAATAAACAGGACATGCTGGAGGGATAGATTTCTGTCCCAGAGACTTCCCATACTTTGGAACAGGCTACCCATCTATGTCAAGCAAAGTTCTTCATTAGTACTCTTCAAGAAAAATCTTGATGAGTGGGTGGGAAATAGGAAATACACCCCGGGGATAACTTCTGTGTCTCTGCTCGACAGTGGCACAGGAAAATAACTTTCTTGGGTGGTGTAAGCCAGGGAACCTTGTTGGCTAGGCTTATGTAGGCTGTTGGGCCAATAGCCTAGTACCTACCTATGAACCTATGAACCTATGCCACTTGTGCAAGCACAGTCAACACTGTCCTCCCAATAATCTAACTATGTCCCATCTATTTGACATGGATAAATCAACAATTGCCTCTCACTTCTCACTTCTACCATGTCAACTAGTCTCCCAAATGAGCAACTTGTCAGACCTGGATCACTTGGTGCAAAGGTCAAGGATATTACTCTTTGTCAACAGAGCTGAAATATACTTTAATTATTTAATCACCATATCCAAAAAAACAGTAGGTATTGTATTTTGACAGAGATGCCTGACAGCTTAAATGGTTCAAAAGTATTAATAGCAGTTCAAAATCCAAATCCATGGCATGAGAATAAAATAGCAGCATAAGTATTTCATCTCTACATCTTTGCATGATACAACCAACAAAGTAAAGAGACAGAAAATAAGGGAGAGATTAATGAGAGACCAGGTTACACCAAATACCCACTGCAAGTACATCTCAGGTAAAACTCTCCAAACAATATCCACCCAAGCATAATAACTGACTAGAAGAAATAAAACTATACAGAAAGTGGCTGCAGGAAACAGACAATATTTATTCACAAAAATATTTTGGTTACAAACCTTTCATCAGCTCTTAAAAGTTTCAAAATTCCATCCAGACTACTTATGTATTACACTGTGATATTATGTCAATAAAATAACAGCAATTCAAAATAATAGTAGTATTTATTTAAATGAGGAATAATGATCATTGGAGAGTTTACACCAGGAAGAGAATCAGCCCTTAAGATTCTAATTTAATTTTGTCACTTAATATGTGTAGCCCATTACTGACATCTACACTCCTTAATCAGTTCAGCCAAGATTTTTTTTAATTGTTTTCATATAAATATCCCTTTAATGTTCAGGCATTCTCGTGCTTAGAATCCCAGTGGTCTTGCAACATAGAAGAAATTACAAAAATAAATAACCAAATTAATATTAATATAAAAGAAATAATTCACATTTGCATTTGTAAACTGTGATGTAATATAAAAAATGTCCTTTATTTATTCTTCCACATCGTGCAAAGAAAATGTTCCAAATTACACTTTGTACATAAATCAAGGATTATGATTAATTCATTCCCTCCAGTAAAGTTCTTTTTGAGTGTGTACCTTTAACTCCCAGTGAGTGTGGCCTGAGCCTTTAAAAAAATGACATCATCTTACATTTCTAACAAATATGCATTGACAATGGTCAAATATTAATACAATTATGTTTGCCATCATGAATGCTTCAAGATAAAGTATTCTGATACCTTGCATGGAGCATGGTTTTGGAAGTATTAATGCAAATATGATCAAGCAATATTTGACACCTAGAAGCACAGTAGGAGGTAACTACAGAAACGCCTGGAGGCACACTTGGCTGCAATGATTTTAATGATTGCTAGTTATTCAGATGATAATTTATGAGAAAGAGATTACAAAGAGCATAAAATTACTAGTGACTTTGAAGTAGCTGAAACTAATACAGATACTTATCATAATCTATATTATGCAAATGGAAGAAACTCTAAAGTTAACATTTCAAAAATTGTAAATAATGCTATCAGTCTTACATATAAAACACATATCCATGCAAAGAGAGTTTGTAACAGTAAGTAGAAGAGTTTAAGGGGTATCAAGATAAAAGAGCATGTATTAGGGCTTTAGTTTATCATGTGAATCTTTTTACACCCATCTTGTCAGCTCAGGCTGAGACTAAAATATATATACACTAAAAATGAATTCCAGACCTAAGGTCACCCAGAAAAGGGTCTCTCTGAGGATTCAGTTTCTTTGTTGTATTTATTTTATTTATTTATTTATTTATTTATTTGTTTTCATTTCTTGACTGGGGAAATTAATAGTTGCTAGTTGTAGAGCCCCAGGGAGAAAAGCTCCATTGGTATAACCTAATACAACACTCAATATAAATTAACACAAATAAATTAAGCGTAAGTATCATCTATGACATTGCATTATTAGAAAATTATAAACAGTTGCATATATTATTATATTACTTTTTGGTTAAAGACCTGAGAGTTAAACAGACTTTTGTTGAGGATGACTGTTGGAGGTCATTTATTTCCCAATTTGAGTATAGGCTACATCCTTAAAGGGGCTGGGATGAGCTATTAAGAGTTATTAAAGATATGCAGCTTTATTTCTCAGTACAATATGTTACTTGCTGCTGGATTACTAGGCAATAAGAGCTTTGTCTGCCATGGCAATTGTTTTCCAGCCATATATGACTGGTGCTAGTAGCTGACTTGTTTATTTCTAGAGACTCTACCTCATGTAAAGACAATAAAATAAACTCTGGATTAGGAGATGTGTAAATGGAGGATGTTTTTAATGTTCTGAAGTGTGGAATTTTTCTTGTGTATTACTTTGTACGTTGCAGCATGTGATTTAAGTTTCCAAAGCCCATCCCATCAGTGCATAACAGCATTATCACCCCATAAAATGTGAATAATTTGGAAATTGTTATAGAGCTCATTGATATAGAGATGGTACTGGACCATGAGTAATGGATTATAATGGGTTAGCATAGATGAATGGCGTCAACATTTGGCTGAGCATCACAGGAGATGCCCGTGCTGAAGTACAATACGCTCCTTGTTTTTATCTGGGAAGCAAGTAAAACTCTTCAAACATGACTTCCATCCAAGCAGAGACAATGTACTTCCTCCTTGGATGCAAATATACACAACTTATGTAAACAGTCAATTGCTCCAACAAATTTCATCTTTTTTCTTTGTTCAGCCTTTATTGATAAGCTAAAAATATGGATAGTTAACTCTACAGTAAAAATTGTTTATAACATGCAAAACATTACTAAGGAGCTAGCCTGCTATGGAGTTTCTGAAGTGTATAGACAACAAAGTTATATGTTATATGATTATTGGTCACGCTGTTTTATCTTGGAATGTTAAATACTACCTTTAAATGCTGTAAGATTCTTTCTTATGCTTGGAGTCAGAAGATAACATCCCTAATGTTACAAGAAAAATATTTAACCAACTTGAAGATGAAAAGTTTCATAAATTTTGATTTACATTTTGTAAAATGGGAAGAGGAGAGGTGCGGGAAAACTGTTCCAGAAATGGGTCCCTTTTTACAGCACAATGGCAGCTGGTAGATTTAGTCAGAAGGTAAGGTGTGTGCAAGGGCTGGATGGGGGATTTCAAACCTACATTGATTTGTATATATGACCCTCCAGGGACAAACAGTCAAAAAGAAGTACATATGTGTGGAGACTAGATGGCTTTTTTGACAAGGCTATCCTTTTATTACACGAAACTTTACTGCAGTTATTAAAATGGGTGATGTACACTGAGGACACAGGATTGACAATGAAGATGTTGCAACATTAGAAAGACATTTTGCTTGACATTTCTAGAGAATAAAATCCAAAGATCTGCTGAAGATAAACAGTACTGAGGGGGCTGAATATACATGCATATACTTGTTTCTCTTATTGGCACAAATCATTTTCCATATAAATGCATTTTTGTCAATTTGTAACTTACCTACTTAGTAGATAGGTTTCAGACTGGAATTATTACCCTTTCTGATCATGCCCCTTAATGTGTGATTTAGTAAGAGAGCTTTTTGTTATCCTGAATGAATGAAAGTCTGATCTTTCATTCTAGAGAGATGAAGTTTCAGTGGTACAGTTAGCTCTGATACAATAATATTGGGTAGTACACAACAGAGGGAAAAATGAGTTACTGTGAAAAAAAGTTTTAAACTGTGTGTACTTATATTGAAATTGGAAATCATACACAATATTGTCATTATACTGGAAAGGAAGAGAAAGGATATAATATGCCACCCCAGACAGACAGACAGAGAAGGACTGGAAACTTTGCTCTTAACCTTCACATCACAACTAGATAGTCTGATTGAACTAAATATATTGTACGTGTCGTCTCACTGAAAGTAAAATTTTTTTCTTACACTCCAGCAGCCCAAAGAATCATCAGAAGAACTAGTCACTGCAATTTTTCATACATCATCTTGGGGAAAAGAAACTTTACCAGACAGAGTTTTCATTTTTTTGGGGGGAGATTATTTTGAACAATTGCATTTACTGGAGAAGAATTATCAGGTAATACATAAAAGAAGTATCTTCCTAGTGTAGCAAATCCACAAAAACAGTTGATGGCTCATATCACTAAAATGAGATGTAGGTTACTTTAAAAACATCAAGGAAAGTATTCGGGCTTAAATGGTTTACAAACTGAGCTATGTGGAAAAATAGGGAAACCCTTAATCACAGATTTTGGGTCCCTAGCTTAAGTCATTCAGAATAAGAAAGTATCCAAAAAGGTGGAAGGCAACCCTAATCTCTGTAATGCTAAAGCCAATTAAGGATCCACGTCAGCCTTCTTTATATTGTCCAGTTTCAGAGTTTAATTCAGACAATAAATTATTCATATTAATTTTGACTTGGATTGGAATTTTCCAGCCGTTTACTCTTATATATAATGATCAGACAGGTTATATCCAAGGAAGCTAGACTTTTATGAAGACAAAACATGTTTAGTCCTGTTTACAATCCATTACAAAAAACAGCAATCCTCATGCATGGTGCTTGTATCATTTGTTCTTTGCTTGAGGTTGCATCTTCCCTTCTTTAACTGCACAACATTGTTATAGGCATTGTCCAGTGAACAAGAGCTACAATTCTCACTTTTCCAGTTCATAAAATTGTCATTCTCATTTTTCTTAGCTAAATACACAAATTGGAGTCTAACTAATTGTGTTCCTGCACAACTTTGCCCCTTGAACTATGTACAATATGTACACAGGCAGATACTTATAGATCCCTTGAGAAACATGCATCCCATATCTTACATTTATTGTGTCTTCTTTGGTTGCCCTGGGAATATTATGTAATCGTCATAATCCTTGTTGTGATTTCAGTAATACATTGGTGTTGGAGTCTATTTTCCTACCTTCCTTCCTCCCTCGTCCTTACCCACCACTTGTTTCTGATAGCATTAATTGCCCTTTCCTTTTACTATTTTTTTTCCATTGCTATTATCTCTGACTACTTTTTGTACCTCTCCCTCATTGCGCTTGTCCCTGCTTCCATTTTCTGGTGATTGCTCTCTTCCCTGATAGCATAATTATGGCTATTAATGTTCTGTTTTCACTTTTAAAATTTGGGGGATTGTACCCCAAAGGTACAGGAAAATTGCCCTTCTAAGCACTGTAATAGCATCTTCAGCTCCCTTTTGAATTGTTCCAGCAGGGTGCATTTTCAAAAAAATATGTCACCGTGTGCCTCCCCTTTGCATCTCCAACACTTGTCTGAAACTGTGTAGAAATGTATCTGTGGAGTCACTTGCAGGTGAAGATTTTAAAATTTCTTGCCTTTGCTACATACTTTGCAAATGTATTATTTCCTCCCACAGACAATTAGGTATCACCCCTCCATGTTTTTCCTTGTCCTGTCTTTGCTTTCTCAATTACTTGTTGTCATTTGTCCTGATTATGCATCTTCCTGTTATAATTAATCTTTTTTTGCTTCCCCCTTCTGTCCTTCTTTGGCTCACTTCTTGTATAATTCTAGGTGTATCGCTTTCGTCTTCTCTTTTTTTACCATTTCCTTAAAACCAGCCTTTATCTCCTGGTATTCTCATTCCATCTCATATGGCAATCCATATTCTTCATGAAACTCATACCATCCTATTAACTCTCCTTGCTGTAGTACCTTCACCCAATACTTGACTCCTGTCTTTCTCCACTTCTGTCTCCATAATATTGTTTGCCTATTCTCAACTAATGTTTTTTCCCCTGTCGAACACAGGTTGCCTTTCATAGCCTGCTTCCCCTTGTCTCTTTACTGACCTATTCAGTTTATTCCACTCTCACAGTACAGGCTGCAGCATTTGTTTGATTTGTGATGAGCTCATGTAACTCAATAGATCATCTCTATTCTATAACTGGTCTATTACCTCCCGTATCATTGACTTCCAGTCTTCCTGATATTGTATGTTAAGTAACTTCAGTGGATTAGCCATTTGGGCTGCTTTTAGGTACTTCCTTAAGTCTGGAACTCCCATTCCCCTACTTTCTGTCTCCAGCATGATCATTATTCTCCAGTCTCCTCGATTGATTTGATTTTCGAAAAGGTACCTGCTCTAACATCATCATTATTCTCCAGTCTCCTCGATTGATTTGATTTTCGAAAAGGTACCTGCTCTAACATCATCATTATTCTCCAGTCTCCTCGATTGATTTGAAACATCATCATTATTCTCCAGTCTCCTCGATTGATTTGATTTTCGAAAAGGTACCTGCTCTAACATCATCATTATTCTCCAGTCTCCTCAATTGATTTGATTCTGAAAAAAGTATCTGTTCTAACATCCTTAGCCATTTTTCCTCTGGAATGGACCAAAATATTTTCCCTGGATACAAAAATTGTGGTAGAAAGAACAATGGCATCACCTGAACCCTCTCATCAATGTCCATTGTTATCTGTTTCCACCTCTCCATTGTCTGTCTTACTTTATTGTAGGGCACCTCATAGGTTGCTGCCAATGTGCAATTCAACATTTTCTTCAGCCACATACCTAAGTATCTGATTTTTATCCTTCCACAAGTTTTCATCTTCTATTGTTTCTTTGACCTCTTGTGTAATGTTTATCACTAATGCTTTAATTTTGCACCCCATCTCTACATACAACATTATTCTGCTTTGTTGCTCACTCACACCACTGACAGTCCCTTCTTTTAGAGTCTCTTATTGTGATAGTCAGGAGCTTTAAATATATTGCAAGCAGCAGGAGTGAAAGTTGGCAAACCTGTTTTGTCCCTCTTTCTTATTTGAATTAATTTGATGTTCTTGCCCTTATGTTTACCCTTGTGGATTTCCACATATGTCTTCTCTATCAGATATATTCATTTCCTTGAGTAACCCCATCATTCCATTAAATTGAAAAGGTATTTCAACTTTAATCTGTCAAATGCCTTAGGTCCTATATAAGCCTAGCCAAAAAGGTACCCTGGCTTTCGCCAGCCAAGAAAATTATTTGCCTGTGCCCCTGTCGATCAGAGCCACAGAAGTGATCCCCAGGGTGAATTTCCTATCTCCCATCCAATCATCAAGATTTTTCTTGAAGAGTGCTAATGAGGAGCTTTGATTGATATAGATAGGTAGTTTGTTCCAGAGTATGGGAAGTCTCTGGGACAGAAATCTATCCCTCCAGCATGTTCTGTTTATTGTGGTGACAAGGTTTAGATCCCTAGAGCATGTAGCTGAGAGGGACTGGGATTTCTTTAAGTGGAGCATGTCCAACAGCTCTAGGTTTGACATAGCTTTGTATGTTAGGCAGAGATTGCCTCTGAGTAGGCTATATGAGACAGAGTAAAGCTGGAGTTTTTTGAGACAGTCTGAGTAGGCATCTGTTTGAGACCAGTAATCCTCTTTGTGAGGTATTGCTAACCCTGGCATTTTGTCCTGTACATTCTGTATGATTATCAGAGCCTTGCTTAGGTTGTCCACTGTGATCCCTCTGCCATCTCCCCACAAATCTTGTCTGGTCTGGATGAATTACATCCACCAATACCCTTGATAACCTTTCTGCCATTATCATTATAAGACATTTATAATTGTGGTTTAGTATTGATATCAGTCAGTCTAAGGATGAGGAAAGTGGATCCTTACCTTCTTTCTGAATTACCACTATCATTGCCTCCTTCCATGTTTTTTTTTTTTTTGGGGGGGGGTCCTCTCACTCTACAATTCTGCTAAAAAGTTGGTCCCAAAAATCTATTATTCTTTTTCTGTCTACCTCACATACCTCTTTCAGGAATCCATCCATTCTTGCAGGTTTCCCTTTCTTCATCTTTTGCAATGCCCTTTCAATTTCCTGTCTGCCAGTACATCCTACCAGCTCCTCCTTCTTATCCATCTGAATCTCTGGTAACATTATTCCTTCCCATGATTCTTGCTCTTCACCTTCCCTTTTATCAACCCCTAGCTTTTCTCTATACAGCTCTTGATAGAACTTTCTGAATCGCCTTAAAATCGCCTCTGAAGTATTCTTTTCTTTTTACTATTTATTTATTTATCTTTGTTCACCGGGAAAAGTCTGAAAGGGTAAAACCAATCTTCAGCAGAGACCAGGGCAGAAAAGCTCTAAGTTTAATTTACACAGGATCACACTTACAATTGCAGGATAAAACATATGTATATGAGCTTATTTACACGATTTTTAAATATTTCTTACATGAACATAGCATTTTAACACAAAAAATGAGAAATATTAACATATACTGGCTAATTATTGAATAGAAAATGAAATCCAATAATCATTAATGTATTTGTAGCATGATGTCTGTGGGGAAAAGAACAAACTGGGGTGTTTTTGAGATTAGTAATAATTTACAGACAGACATGTAGTGACGTAGCTTAAAAATCGACGATAAGAGAGATATGAAAGGAGAAATTATGGAAATGAGCAGGAAGACAAATGGACTGGGGAAGAATTGTAATTAGTAGTGGAGTTTGAGAGAAGGAGGAAGAGTAAAAGTTTAGGACATTAGTGCAGTATGAGGAGAAGCAATAAGGTACAAAAGATTGGGAAGCAAAGTGACTCTAAGAGTTGGAGAAAAGTAATCTGAGTAAAGCTAGCCAGGTGAGCAGGATGAACAGAGCCATCTTTGGCACAGGTGATGTTTAAGCAAAGTTTTGAAACCATTTAAGTTTTCTATCTGTTTTAACTGTGTGGGAATTTCATTCCACAGTTTTGACACACAATGGGAGAAGAGAGAATCTCCAGCAGTGTTGAATGTCTTACTGATACATAGTAAGAGTTTATTGCTAGAGCGAAGGTCTCTAGTGGGGGAAAAGTATAGTAGAGTATTTTTAAGAAGGTATATTGCTGCTAAGGTAAATCTTGTTTGATCTGTCAGGTAGTTTTTGGCACAATAGAAGAAGCTGAGTTTTTGCTGTGTTTCACTGATGGAATGAAGTATGTGGTAACCATTTGAGGTTGTCATCTATTATGACTCTGACTAGTTTACTTTGGCTTATTACTCGAGGTAATATAAAATGTGTGTTTCTAGTTAAGGTGTTTTTGATCAGTCTCACACCTTAATCTAAATACACCTCTTTCTACCTCCATCTGCCTCAGCCTTAGCACAGAAGTTTTTGTTGTTTGTAGGGTATTACTAATAGTATTATTATTAGTAATAGTAATAGTATTACTTGGCTGTCTGTTCCTTCTCTTCTAACTATAAGATTCTAATCTTCCCACCATTGTATTTTTTGTCTGAGCTCCCACTCTCTTTATCTTTCTAGATGTGATTTACCTTCTCTGTTCCCCTGCAGCATTCCATTTCATGTATTTTATTTATTTATTTAACATTTGTTTACCAGGAAAAGTCCAACTTGGAACAAAGCCACTTTTCAGTGGTGCCCCAAGGAAAATGATCCAGACACATGCCTTTGTAATGTGGGAGATAACCAGATCACCTGGAGGAAACCCACATGAACACAGAGAGGACATGCAGACTCCACACAGAAAGTACCCCAGTCGAGAATCAAACCAGAAAACCTCTTGCTATGAGGTGACAACACAACTGCTGCACCACTGCACCATCCAGGTTATTGGTCATTGCATTCATGATTACCCTCCCTACTCTAATTATCATTTTGGCCCTATGCTGTACTCCCTCCTTAAGTTCTTTTTTCAAACTGTCTCACCTACCTGTTGTCCACTCTTCCTTCTCTTTCATCAGTTCCTGTATTTCCACCCTTAACCAGTTTTCCACCCTCTCCAACTTCATAAGATATCCAGAAAACATCCAGTGAAAAAGAAAACTCCTTTTCTTCTTGGTTTTTAAAGATTAGCATGTCCATGGTATTGTCTGAGAAAATCAGGGCACGCATTTCACATTATCTACTACCTGCTGATATACATTAATGTAGTCCCAATATAACTTAGCCCAAGTTTATATATATGTGAATAGAAGGTGTATATCCCATTTCCCCTGGTCTGTGCACCCGGCTTGCATGTGTCCACTGATACTATAAATTTCAGATATTGGTATAAAATTATTTTCTTATTCTAAAGTGCCATGGGCTTCTATCCACATCTAGTTTATGCATATTTAAGTTCCAGTCTCCTACATACATTCCTTGTTGAAAAACCTGCAACTTTCACAATATTTGCCTCATGATCCTAACATTTAGTTGCAGTGGGAAATAAGTTGGTATCACTGTTATCTTTGTATCATCCAGCTTTCTTTTCAGTCCTGCATACATGTCCTTAGGGTCTTTGTTCTTCCCTTTGAGGTCAAAGGAGAAGTTCATGTGTATTAAAATATATAGACATGTTTATATATATATATGGATCTGGTACTAATACGCAAATGTGTAAATCACCGAATCTAAATCTGACACAAACTACCGAAACTGCAAACTGCCAAAAATGCAGTTTGCTGAGTACAAAATCACCGAAAACCATGTGTTGGCGGATAAGTGCAGCAACACCCAAGTGATCCCAAGCCACGAAACTTAAATATCCAACTTCAAAATGCACATCTTTTAACGATGGGAAACTGAAATGTCTTTTCTGAACAAAGTACTATATACACCAAAAAGAAACACAGTTCCCGTTCATATCTTCAGCAGACTTGCAATCATTTTCACAAACTGCAACAGAGTATATTCTGCCTTATTTGTAAACATAACTTGAAACCGCTCCTTTTGACGTATCAGTGCTTTCTTTTTTGGGGAAGGTGGGCAGGCAGCAGACATGCGATGTCGTACTTCATCAATTCTATTCTGCTCCCGTATCACAGCTAATAAAATACTGTACAAATCAAATAAATGCTTGCCAGCTATGCATCTTAACCTCCTGTGCCATGCTTCCATGGCATTTTGTGTCCTTGGCAAATTGAACTCATTGAGAATACTGATGTTCCAAAAGCTGACAGGGAACAGCGGAGGAAACCGTATGCAACAAGAAGACCTTGTATTAAACATCCTAGGCTTACCCAACAAATATCACTCTACAAAATACTTCAACAAAGGCTTCCCTTCCACCGGAAACTCATGTCTAAGTGCATTAAAAGTTTCCAAAAAGTTATCCTCATCAACAAACGCTAAGGCTGCTAACTCTTTTACACACTGTTGGAAGTGCATATTACCATTATACAGAGATGTCAGACCTAACCCTTGTACCTTACGCCAAATGTTCCTTCCGAAATGGAAGAAACATCCCTTACATACAACACCACTAATGTTCCGATTTATACTTTGTATAGCTGCAAGCTCGAAGTTGCATAGTATAAAGGAAGCATTACAACCTAGTGAACATTCTGTTAGGTACTCAAATATACATCTCCACATGTAATTATACGCTCAATATGTCTTTTTACTCATAAGGCAGAATACTAATGGCACATTTTTCCTATATGCACCATATTTCACCACGGAATGCAGTGTATACAATTGTCTACACTCCGCACCTCTTGTAAAGTAAGTCCCATCCATCAACCATATCCTTGCAGTACTTAAATCCTTCAGGTTAACCTTCGTGGTTAATACAACTACTTTGGTTTGATTGCAGTCATCAACTAACATCTTCTTCTTGAACAAACCCTCCTTCAATGGGAAGATCTCAACAGCTATATCATGTAAAGAAACTGTTGCATAACTGGCTGGACTTCTACCCTTGGATCGCACTCTCTTAACAGCTTGCAAGAATTATCTCCTATTAGGCAGATAAGCAGCATAATCTAGAGACGTAGACGCTACAGCATCGTCTAAAATTACACAGGGTGCATCCTTGGAATAGGCTGCTCTATTTTTCAATTCATGCCGAATCCTGTACTTTTCCACTTCTTCAGGTTCACCTGAATTGAAGTGGTCTACAGACTTTACTAGCTCTTCTCCACCAGTGACAGTCATCGTGATTACTCTGCCCTTACATTTCTCAGACACCTTATACTTACAGTTCCAGTACTTCCTCGTCTTTGTCTTTTTCTCCAGTTGATACAGATAGCAATCTATCACTAGAATTTCCCCTCCGTGTTGTGACCTTGCTGTCTGATACACTTGGCCTAGTACACCAGGTGCTAGCCTGCAAATATTTTGTATGCTAATACAAATAAGTTACTACGGCACCAGCATTTAAGGAACAACTCACCAGTTAAACTCATTAGCTGCCTTTCGGTAATTTGAATTTCGGCAATGTACATTTTCATTAAAGGGGTATTTCGGTAAACTGTGTGTCGTGCTTTTGGGTTTGGTGATTTACACATTTGTATATAGTACCAGATATATATATATATATATATATATATATATATATATATATATATATATATATATATATATATAACTTCAGAGAATCCCACATATATATTTCAGAAACATCAACAGAAAGATTTATATTTAGGAAACTATGTATTTCTTTAGTACATAATTCCTTGAAGTCTTTTTAATTAGTTATATAAGATGGTATTCTGGTGATTGTTACACTTTGTTTTGCATTCATTTCCAAATCAAAAGTAACAGCACAATGGTCAGATAAAAGACATGTAATTACTTTAACTTTATCTAATTTAGCAAATCTGTCTCTTGAAATGTATACCCTATCTGTTCTAGAATAGGTACCATGTTGATGTGAATAGTGTGTGAAAAATATGAATTTGGCTCAGCAAAGCTATTTATATCCCTAATACAAATTATATCATTGAAGTCATTTAATGCTTTTGAGGCAGCTGACTGCCTACGTGAATTTTTTGTATTGCTATCATTGTTATCCAAGATACAATTAAAATTACTTGCAAGTATTAAACTTCCTTTAGAGTACTGTATGATATCATCACACTGATGTTTAACTACTTTAACTCCTAACCTAATAGAGATTAACTAAATTATTCATTTTTCCATTAATTTTCATAGATACTAAACAGAACATTCCAAAATTGTCATAATATGTATTTATAACTTTGGGCATTTAAACAGTATTTTTAAAATTGCTACACCCCTTTTTTGTTTGCAGTGAGAACTCACCAACACTGAATAATTATTAGAATTCAATCTATTTATGTCATCTTGTAAAAAATATAGAAAACAACCTGAACATTAAACATTTTAAGATATTTTGATAAACTTCCCCTTTTGGTGTTATCATTTAAACAATTGACATTAATAGGAATACACTTTACACATGTGTTGCTATTAGATCCATAATTAGCCATGCACAGCTTTTACTATAACTGAAAATATACTTATTATTGAAGAAAATTACTTATAATTTCCTTTTAAAGTGATACACTTAGTAATGGTCGACACCCAGTGGTATATATTTAAAGATGAAATTAAAGAGAATTAAATTAACAAACAACCCAAACAAACAAACAAGGATGTGTACACCCCCCACACTTGAATAGCATTACTATCCAAGCATTTTAACTAAAACCTCTACCCACAATCATTTTATACTCTAGCTATCTAAGTACTAACATTGTACAGAAGGTAACTCATTGAATTAAATTAACTTATAAGGTATGTATAGTAGTTAGCAATGTGTATTTATAACTTCACTAACTTTTATCTCTGCTGAGTATAAAACACTCAATCCCATGTAGATGTAAATTTCTAAAATCCTATAACATCTTAGAAAAATAAATTCTATAACTATAAGTTAACATGTTAGCAAACATATTAAAGCATACTAGTGCATAGTTGCTTAACTGTGTATTATAAATATATAATGTTAATATAAGTTGACTACCATATAAAGATGACAGTGACTATATACATTAAAGTAATTAAAACATCATAAAGAAAAACACAGTGGTGCACACAGCAAGAGGTTCTCCGTTCGATTCTTGGGGCTGGGTGCCTTCTGTGGAGTTTGCATGTTCCTGTGTTGTTGTGGGCTTGGGTTTCCTCTGGGTCTCCTTTCCCACATTACAAACAGGCTCTGTGGAACCTAGTCGGACATTCCCGGTCAACAAATGTTAAATAAATAAAAAAAATAAATAAATAATATTTACTTAAACAAAAACAATACATTTTTGTCATCATATCAGCATTTCAGATAAGGCATAGCTAACTGGCATTAACTCTAGGATGTATCAGGTCTATAAGCTAAGTAAAAATCAAATATTCAATCCAGTCAGCTAGAATGTTAATTAAAATATGTGCAAGAATTAAGTTACTCATTTATTTGTACTTTCTCTGCTGATTACCAGGTATTCACTAAGGATCTTTGGTTTTTAATTAAAAATCATGAAGCCAGTGTTGTAAATATAATACCTGTTTTAAAAAACTATCTATAGACCATCAATATTGATCTGGCTTACTTATAATAGAAATTCTTTTTGCTAAAACATGTTAAATTATTTTCATTAAATTTCCCATTTTATGCTCATAATATTATTTTTTTTACTCAATAATTTTTTATTGATTTTCTTCAAAATGTAATAAATGACTTATTGATATTTATATAATGAAATAAGTAAGATAAACTATGTACAATATTTACATAAGTCTAAAAATTGAATTAAAAAAATGAACCAATCTAAGTCAGTCTTGAAAGACACTTGAATAGATATTCTTCTTCAACTGATTTCTTCTTTAAGTAGGGTCTGAGTTCATTCAATGTCTCAATAAGAGATAGTACATTCTTCCAAGGGTTGTTAGACCATATTTTAGGAGTGATCCGTAGTTCTTTAACTTTGACTTCCATTGTTATAGTTTCTTTCAGTAACTTTGAAAATTCTTCAAAAGAAGGTTCAGAAGTGGATTTCCACTTTCTAGTAATATATTTCCTAGCAACCACTAGTATGGTCCATAGTAAATATAGGTATTTCTTATTCATTTCAGTTGTTTCATTCTTCTTCTTCTTCTTCTTTTTCTTCTTCTTTAATATTCAAAAAAATTAAAGATTTAGTTAAAATAAACATATCTGTGAATAAGGCTTGTAGGAAATTACCAATATCTTCCCAGTACTTTTTAAGTTTAATACATTCATAAAATATGTGTACCCAATCTGTTTTGCATACTAAAAGACATCTCCAACAAATAACATTGTTAGAAGAACCAACTTTGGCTAATTTATCGGGAGTATAGAATGATCTATGCAGAAATCTCTACATGAATATTCTCTAGTATTGTATATTAGATGTTAGTTTGATAGAATACAATAGGTTTGTTTTATTTTCCATGGATAGATTTAATGTATGTCCTTTGGTAATAAAGTCCCAAAAATTTAGTTGAATTTTAATTTTATAATTAATTAGTAATTTGTATAATTTTGAAGTTATGTTATTCCAATTATTTTTATCATATATAATTTTGTCTAAATATTTTATAAATTTAGGTCTAATTTTAAAAGGAGAATTATTTATTATTCTGCATAGATCTTGTGTATGTGTCAAAACACTTTGAAGAACCAGCCAATCTGCAAATGAGATTTCATAAGTAGTTATTATTTGTTGGCTAGCAACTATTTTTTGGTTGATAATACATTGTTGCCAGCAAGTAAAGTTATTTAGTTCCCATGTATTACAAATATCCTTATGCATCTTATTATGAAAGTTTTTCGTGGAACTGAAAGTAATTATGAAATCCAACTAAGTTTTTATATCTGTATTGTCAATAACAAATTTTCTAAATATATTAAAAATGTAATTTGTAAAAGTTTGTTTAGTAGGCTTCAAGTTATATTGAATTCCTATACATAAAATATGCCATGGTTTATTAATTTGATTATCTAGCATATAGTTTTTTATTATGGGATTTTCATTTAAATAAATAATAGTGTGTAAAGTTTTCCAATTAGAAGAATAATTTGGGTCTATCCAATTTATAATTATTCTAAATATAGAAGCTTTTTATGTAAGTCTCTAAGTCTGTAAAATTAATTCCCCCTCTACCCCACAGTCTAACATGATGAATGAGAGCTACTATATTTTTATTAGGGTACCAATTAAATTTTAATAAAAGTATATTTATTTCTTTTAAAATATGGTTTCCTGGTATCTTAGGAATGACTTGAGCTATGTATAAAATATTCGGTAATAATATAATTTTTATTATTTGTAATCTAGTTAAATATATTTTGTTCCAATTAGCTATATAACTTTTCATGTTGTTTAAGATATTATTATAATTTGTAACAAGAGTTTCTTCCACATTTTTACATAGAACAATGCATAGTTAATTTAGGGTGGAAACTTGCTTGCCTATTATATGATTTCCTTCTATTAGACAACCATTGTTCTTGTTCAATATTAGGAAATTAGACTTTGCTTTGTTGAAGTAAAGTCCAGACATTAAAAATAATTTTTCTACTAATTCATCTAATTCTTTTTTAGATTCTTTTGAGTTGGATAGTATAAGAAGTACGTCATCTGCAAATAACATAATTTTAGTGTCATACTGTCCATATAAATCAATACTTTTTATTCTCCTATTGGAATGAATTGAATAGGTAAATAATTCAATCGCTAGTGAAAATAAGATAGAAGACATGGGACAGCCCTGTTTTGTTCCTTTTGTTAGAACTATAGGTTCAGAAGTAAATGGTCCTAATTTTACATATGCTAAATTATTTTTGTATATGTTTTTTATTAATGAAATAAAGGGTTGAGGAAATTTATAAAGTGCTAATATCTTAAATGAATATTCCCAATTTAGGTTCATAGGTTCGTAGGATCATAGGTAGGTACTAGGCTATCTGCCTGAAGGCATTTATAAGCCTAGCCAGAATGGGTTGGCTTTTGCCACCCATTTAGATTAGTTCCCTGTGCCTCTATCCAGCAGAGCAACTGAAGTGATCCCCAGGGTAAACTTTCTGTTTCCCATCCATTCATCAAGGTTTCTTTTCAAGAGTGTTAGCGAGGAGCTCTGCCTAATGTAGATTGGGATCTTGTTCCAAAGCATGGGATGTCTCTGGGACAGGAATCTATCCCTCCAGCACATCCTATTTATTGTTGTGGTGAGGTTTAGATCCCTAGAGCATGTGGCTTGAAGGGATAAGGTTTTCTTTAGGTGGAGCATGCCCATCAATTCTGGGTTGGACATGGCCTTGTATGTCAGGCAGAGATCACCTCTGAGTTATATGCAACCAAGTACAGCTGGAGTTTCTTCAGTTGAGCTGCATAGGGCATCTGTTTGAGGCCAGTGATCCTCTTGGTGAGGTACTTCTGTGGTCTTTCCAGCTGTTGCAGGTGTCTTGTAAGGTATATCCCAAATGGGGCATTGTACTCTATGATGGGTCTGATGAGTGATGAGAAGAGGGGCACAATGACCTATTTTGATCTGAATGTGAACCCTTTTGTGATTAGGTGGGCCACATAGAAGGATTTTCTAACCACTTTGGCAATGTGATTATCAAACGTGAGATTACTATCTACTTGGGTCCCCAGACCCTTATTACGTCTTCTGTATTTAGGGGACTACCACCTATGTGGTAGTTTGTGGGTACTTTGTTTTTTCTAAAGGGGATGACTATGCACTTTTTGGCATTTATCTTGAGGCCATGATTTTGACACCAGGTATCCATCTCAGTGAGACCCTTTTGGAGGATGTATGTCAGCCAGAGAGTCAGTTATAGCTCCTAGTTTGCAATCATCTGCGAACTTGGTCAGCCATAGTCTTCCTGTGCTTGCCTGTACATCTGAGAATTATATGCTGAACAGGAGGGGTCCTAGGACTGAGCCCTCGGGAAAGCCACTTGTAACCGGTTTAGAGTCGTACCTAGCTCCTGCAACTCTCACCATGTGGGTTCTGTCCATGAGCTAGCTGGTAACCCATCTTGTGACATAGGGGTTTATGTTCAGGCTGGTGAGCTTGTCTATAATACCAGAATGGGGAATGGTACCAGAATGGGGAATGGTGTCAAAGGCCTTAGCGAGGCCTAGGTAGGCTGTGTGTACCACCTTTCCCTTGTCTATAGCCTTGGTAACTGTCTCAAAGAAGTCCACCAGGTTTAGGAGGCATGATCTGCCCTTAACAAAGCTGAACTGGGTAGGGTCCAATGTTTGGAGGTTCCCAATGTCTCTGTTAATGAGTTCCATGATGATGCACTCCATAGCCTTGCAGACCAAGCTAGTCAGGCTTATAGGGTGAAAGTTCCCGGGGTCTGTTGTGGCTCCACCTTTGTGGAGTGGAATAACCATTGCTGTGCTCCACTCTATAAGTACGTAGCCTGTGGGGAGGCTGAGTTTGAACAGTGTGTTTTGGTGAGGGGTTAGTTCATCTTTGAGCTCATGTAGGATGCAGCCTGGGACAACATCCAGTCCCAGTGATGCTGTGTTTTTGGCTTTGGAGAGGGCTGTTTTAACCTGAGTGTCTGTGATTTCAGGGACTCTACATTCATCTGGTACGGTTATGGGCCCTTTTGGGGGTGAGAGTGGGTGAAGTTTGCACTCAACCTGTCTGCCAGAATGTTGGCGATATCAGTCAGTTCAGTGTATTTTGTGCCATTCTGCACTAACTCCGAGCAGATCTGAGCATTGCCACTTAGATTCTTGACATAGCTAAAGAATGTCTTGTGGTTATCTTTGGAGTCCTTGGCAAATTTTCTTTCAAAGCTCGCCTTGGATGATTTTATGAGTGATCATAGTTTCTTGCTGATACTGATCAGGGATGTCTTCCCTTCTTGGGATTTTACTCTTTTCTGTACTAGATCCCTCCTTCTACTGTATAGCTTCTTTATGACAGGAGTCCACCAGACTCTTTTTTGTTTCTTGGAGGAGTGAGTCTTGGTTTTGCTTGGGATGGCACGATCCATGCATTCTTGTAGGTGCCCATAGAATGCATTAGTAAAGGATTTTGCAGCTTGTTCAGCATTATCCTTCCGCATGGAGGCTTTGAAACTTTCCACCTTGGTCTTAAGTAATGTGAAGTTTGCTTTTGAAAAGTTTTTCATGGTGGTTTTCTTGTCCAGGGGTGGGGGCGGAATGTGGATATCCAAAGTGATATGTTTATGGTCAGCTCTAGCCAGCGAGGGGCTGACCTCTGGTGTGGAACACCGGTCACCCATGCTGGTGATGACCAGGTCCAATATTTTGTCACCTCTGGTGGGAGTGTTGACCAGTTGAGCCAGGGCATTTGAGTTTATAAATTCTAGGAAATGTTGAGCAAGGGAGTTAGTACTTGAGTAGTTCTCCCAGTTAATGTTTGGGTAACTGAAATCACCCAATATTAGGGTGTTTGGTAGGACCTTTATGTTTCCTAGTGTTTCCAGAAATGTGAAATGGGGGTCCTGGGACATGGTGGGTGATCTGTAGCAAGCTACAATTTGAATTGCAGTTTTGCCCATTGTTAGTCACACGTGGATGATCTCTGAAGCATCATGCTGTGCCACTAACCTGGAGGTGTGGGTATCCTTGATGAATATGGATACGCCCCCACCTTTTGGATTTTGGTTTGGGTTCTGTGGCCAAAATGTATGGTATGAGTTGTAGCCTGGTAGTGCTGGGGTGCTCTCTGGAGCCTTAAACCAGATTTCTGTTACTGCACATATATCGATTTTCTCCATACTGAGGAGTGCCTTGAGTGTGTGCATTTTGAGGTTTAGACTTCTGGCATTGAGTAGCATTACCCTCAGTATTTTATTACTTGTGCTATTTACGGCAGTGGGTTTGTGTTTTGAGCCTTACCTAAAAAAGGCACTATGGGGGTGGCAAGAGCCTTGGGCGGAATTCAAAAGCCTAAGAGTAACAGGTGCAAGCCATCTCTAGCAAAGCAGAGTGGCTTGTTTGTGCCTGACTATAGAGTCATCTATTACTAGTATGTTGGGTATGCTATTTTCCCTTAAGGGCTATGTTGCATGGCACACTGGTTTTGTGAAGTATGTGTTTCATGGTTTGTGTTGGGGGGAGGAGGTTGCTTGGATGCTTGCTTTGGAGATCTCTGTTGGTTTTGCAGATTTTTATTTAGAGCCTCTGAGTATGTTTTCATGTATTTATGTGTGTTTTTTTGCCAGTGCTGGTTTAATGGATCTATGTCAGACTGGTGGTGTGATGCAAGTATTTCTCTTCTCCTCTTGACTGTCTGATCCAGTCTTGGATTGAGAGAGCTTAGCCTCCAGTTTGGCTGTATAATTGCCTCTCTCACATGTATTAGTGTTTGGTGGTAGAAGGAGGGGGTTGTCTGTGTACATGAGGCAGTTGTAATATTGCCTCAAAATGCCCCGCTTCACCACTTGGACTGGAGAGTACACCTGAAACTGACCTTTGGACATGCCTGGATAGGTACAGTGAACTGTTTTACTGGATGGCTGGTAAGGTCGAATAGAGAGCCTTGTCCTTCTGTACAGTACAGGAGGGTCTAGTGCTGGGGTTTATAAGTGCTTGCTATAAGTTTTGAGCAAGTTCCAGGCTGAGAAATGAATGGCTTGAGTGCTTAAGTTGAAAGTTTGTCTAGTTCCAAGGGAAAAATTGAAGAGGAGACTTTGTGGAGCCGGGAATAGTTTTACCCTAGCTAACTGGCACTGCCCGGCATGCAAAACTGGGAAAATATGGTATTTATAGCAGGGAAATGAAAGAGATAGAAATTAGCCCAAAATGGCCAATAAACTACTAATTTCTGGGCTGAAACCATTCCTCCAGGGACAGATAGGCTGCTCAAAGCTCCCCTCTCTCACAGTGAAAAAAGAGAAACATCCTTGTATTCAAGTAAGGTATGGGCAAACACAAAGATTTGTAACACAGCCCTGAATTCAGCACTAACCTGAAAACTGGACTATACTAGCTTAGAAAGGTGGGAAACAAGTATATATATATATATATATATATATATATATATATATATATATATATATATATATATATATATATATATTTGTTTTGTTTTGTTTTGTTTTTCAGAAAATAAAGCAGATACACTCTAAAAACACTTTAAATGCACAGAAAAGGATACTTATTGTTATATATCGCAGATCAGAGTTGTAGTCAATGCTCCTAGTAATAAAGTAGGAAGAAACACAAATACAGTAAAAGCAGATGAATAAAGTGCAATTTGTTTTATATATATATATATATATATATATATATATATATATATATATATATATAGAAAACGAACAAACTGATTTAAACAAGTTACCCAATTAACCAGAAAAAAAGCTCAACACTGAGCCCTGTTCCAGCAGTCTTCAATCAGACAAGTTCTGACTGCACACTCCTGCTACTAAGGTGCAGGGGAACCTTCTCCAAAAAAGATGGCCTGGATCAGTGCACAAGTTATACAAACAAAGGTAAATTCAGCAGGCCTGAATCTGGTCTATGCTACAGCAACAAGGCGCACCAATTTCAGAAAGAAACAGTTCAAATAAGCAGGCACAATAAGCCTGTGACCAGAAATTCCCAGCTCAGAAGGGCAGAATCCAGCCTCTCCTCCCACAAGAGTGCAGACCGCAAACCTTCTTAATGTAGAATAACTGGCCTGAAGCCCAAAGTGCTTAAGCTAGAACTAATACACTTTTAGAATAGCAGACTCTGGGCCTTTGATCAGCAATTCCCAACTTAGAAGGATGTAAGCTACCTGTCCTGCCACAACATTGCAGATCACAAACCTTCTTAATGTAAAACAGCCTGTATGAAGCCCAAGTACTTAAACCAAAAGATTTAGAATAACAGTTACAATTTAATCAGGCTACTACCACACAGTAATAAATGCAGCAGAATAAATAAAATTGAGTATTTTTAAGAAAAGCAAAATAAAGTAGGAGAAAACACAAATACAGTAAAAGCAGATGAATAAAGTGCAATTTTTTTTAAGTGCAAGGAGAGAGGAAGGAAGAACCTAAGTGGGCTGGCCTTCTCAAATCTTCTCTCTGTATTAAGTAGAGTGAACACTAGACTCAGAATATGATCTCACTGTACTCGGTTAAGTGAGCAAATGAGATGGACCAAGGAGGAGTGTTCTAATACAGACTTACAGGAGGGGTGGGCAATTCCAGATCCACCAACACAGGAACAGGGAAGGAGGGTGGGTGACTAACTGCAGAGAGACACACAGCACACTGTTCAGAAACACACAATTAGGAAACAGAAAAACTGAAAATACAGTACTTTTAAAACTGCAAGTTTGTACTTAACAGAAGACTAAAATACACTACTGCAAGTTTCACTTAACGTCAGCTTCTAATGCAGATGTTTGTAGCCAAGCAAGTCTCTTAGGAGTTGAGCATAAAATGATTTCTCAAACTTTGTGGCTAGCACTTAAAGTTCAGAGGAATCCCTCTAGGCTATTAAATATTAGATAACAAAGAAGTGATAACACCACCCCCTTTTATAGCAGACAGACACACAGCACACTGTTCAGAAACACATAATTAGGAAACTGAAAAAATGAAAATACAGTACTTTTAAAACTGCAAGTTTGTACTTAACAGAAGACTAAAATACACTGCTGTAGAGTTTCACTTAACTTCAGACTCTAATGCAGGATAAAATGATTTCTCAAACTTAAAGTACAGAGGAATCTCTCTCTAATTAAATATCAGATAAAGAAGTGATAACACATCCCACTCTTATAGCAGACAGACACACAGCACACTGTAAAGAAACACACAATTAGGAAACAGAAAACAATGAAAATACAGTACTTTTAAAACTGCAAGTTTGTACTTAACAGAAGACTAAAATACACTACTACAAGTTTCTTCTAATGCAGATGTTTGTAGCCAAGCAAGTCTCTCAGGAGTTGAGCATAAATGATTTTCTCAAACTTGTGGCTAGCACTTAAAAAATTCAGAATCCCTCTAGGCTATTAAATATTATATAAACAACAACATGATGATACCCCCCTCTTATAGCAGACAGACAGCACACTACACTGAAACACATAGTTAGGAAACAGAAAAAAAAAAAAAAAAAAAATGAATTAAAATTGCAAGTTTGTACTTGACAGAATACTGAAATACACTACTGCAAGTTTCACTTAACTTCAGCTTCTAATGCAGATGCTTGTAGCCAAGCAAGTCTCTCAGGAGTTGAGCATAAAAATAAAAAAAGTGAATCAAAAGGTTTAGTATGTCCAATGTTATTATTAAGGCATCCTTCTTTTCTCTATTTAGTATGTCTATAAGGGTTAATACTCTTTGAATGTTATATGTGCATCTATTGTAAACAAAACCTGTTTGGTCCTCATTTATGATGTAGGTCAAAGATGTTTTGATTCTATTAACTAAGATGGACATAACAATTTTGTAGTCATTGTTGAGTAGAGATATTGGTCTATAAGATTTGCATTGTGTAGGATCTTTATTTTCTTTTATAATGGGTGTAATTAGGGAATATCTTCATGCGGGTGGTATATTTTGTGATTCAATTTCTAATAAAGTTTTATGAAACATTGAGATTATGGATGCTGGAAAAATTTTATATAGTTCAATTATAACTCCATCCAATCCTGGTGCTTTGTTGCATTTACTTTCCTTGATAATATCTGTGACTTTTTTATGTGCAATTAGTTTTTGGATATCTATCTTTAATTTTTCTGGAATTTTATTAACATTGTTAAAGTATACTTCTAGATTTGGACAATTGGTGTGATTTTTATTACTTCCATAGTGTTCTGCATAGTGATGTTTGAAGGCTTTGAGAATTTCACTTATATCTGAAACTATTTTATTTTTTCTTCCTTCATGAATGATATTAGTGATGTTATTTTGTCTAGATTGTCTATTAATTCTAGCTGCTAAATTATGCATGTGTCTTGGTGATGTAGAACAAACGTTTAGTTTTAGTTTTTCTAAAGCTATGTTTGTTTTATGAGTTAGAATTTCATTAAATTTTTTGTTTAACTCATCTATCATTTCTTTATTAGTAGAGGTATTTGATGGAGTGTTATGGTTAATCTGTATAAGTTGTTTTTGTATATTATGTAATTCAGATTCTCATTATTTTGATTTGTTTTTGAACCATCTAAGAAATTTTCCATATATGTAGGCTTTCAAGGTATCCCATATCATAACTCTATTTATTTCTTCAGTATAGTTGGTTTCTAAAAAAAATTGAAGTTCTGTAATTAGCCAAGGTTTAAATTATTTTAACTTTGTAATATAAGCTGGTATTCTAGTTATATAATTACATTTTTAAGTGTATTTGAATATTAAGAATAAGAGAATAATGGTCTGCTAAGAAACGGGTTTATTTAAAATGTGTTTATTTTTGTATTTAGTCCTTGCGATACATACATTTTATCTATTTTTGTATGGGTGTTAAATCTATTATCTTGATGGGAAAATAGTAATGAATTATCTTCTTTAAATCTGAATGTGTCAATTATCCAATTTATAAGTAGTTTTGCTATAGACTTAAGGAGCAAGTTTCTTTTGTTGGTAGTCTCTGAATTATCTAAAATACAATTAAAAATCTCCTCTTATTATTAGAATACCTATATATATATTTTCTACTAATTAAATCTAGATGTTTCTTAGCAGCTCCTATGACTATGCCAGGAAACCAGTACAGGTTTACTAAAGTCCAAATTCTATTATTAAACTTTAAAATAATAAGTGCTAGAAGACCATCTTTGTCTTCATATTTGTAAATGATCTGGGGATTGGTAATGTTCTTTTTCCATAAGATTATTACTCCTCTTGTTTTTTTTTGTTTTTTTTATATGAGGAATGAGCTAGTGCTACATATTCATGTGGATTCCATATATGTTTATCATTGGTTTTAAAATGTGATTCTTGTAGGAATACCACCTGTACTTTATTTCATTTTAGATATCTTAATATATTTGATCTCTTCTTTAGATTGTTCAAGCCAGTGACATTTAGAGAAAGTAATGTTAAATCCATAAACCTTTACTTGGTTCTCTTAATTTAAATTTTACTTGTAGTCTAGTCAAACCCATAACTCTTCTTTGACATATTACTTGTTCAAGTTTCTTGTCACTTCTAAATTTTTTAATCAGGTTGGTTCCTTTTACTAAAGAATATGGTATAAGTTTTAGTTCAGACCTACAAAAGATTAAAAAAATAAAAAAAATGTGATAAAACAATCCATTTAAAAAATTCCCACATTGTACATGGAATGATGTACAATCCTAATCCAATAGATGAAAAATGATCTATCAGATTGTCACTTGTACCCTAACAATAAAAGTTCCCATTGAACTCCATAACTATTTACTGGAGATCAATTTAATTTATATAATAAGATAAAATTTAATTTACTTATAAGTCAGTTATAATTAACTCAAGTAATATCTCATCAAAAAAGAAAGAAAAAACAGATTAATAAAATATTAAAGAACAACAATTAGGTATGATATGCATGTAAATCAATAGTTCCTTAGGAAGAAGAAGGATAAATAAGAAATTTAAACACTAAGTAAGCATTTGATGCATTTCTGTAGCACTAAATAATAAAACATTTCCAGCGTTACCATAGAAATTTCATTACTAATGGTTAATTTCATTAAATAATAAAGAGTTTTACATGTATAGAGCATCTTTCAATTTGTTAATATAGGATATCAAAAGCTTTAAAAAGTTCATTACTAAGTTAATAAGTGCCTTGGTGTTTAACTTTCATGTGAATCAGGTTATTATAAATTAATATATGTCTTTGTATTTCAAATGTAATATCATCCCATGTGTAATTTTTGCTTATAACTAATTCCAAAAGATTTTACTTATTTTGTTTTCAGTATAGTCTTATAAGTATATACAGACATTACTTTAAGCAAATGGATAAACAAAACAAAAACTTTAATTATATGCCAACTATAATACCATTGGAATGAAAATAATATGTTCTTTGACTCTGTTTAAGTGACCTTCATGTTTTTTTTCTTTCTCTTTTCCTCTTTCACTTACTATTCACAAGTCATTTTTCTTTCTTTTTTTTTTCCCTCTCAAGTCTTCCTTATATTCACTTCAATGTATCTTTATCATGGCTGTAGTGATGCACTTTTCAATATAAGTTATACTTATCTTATTTCCTAGTCTAGCTTGTTCAGTATATATGTATACTACTAGGATACCAAGTCTTAACTCTATATAGTATAATTATTCCTCCCTCCTTTTTTTCATCTCTTCCTCTCCATTTCTCTCACCTCTTTACTTTAAATCTGCAGCCTTAATAAATATCATTAATTGTTGTAAATTCTATGGTATTAAAATAAGTAAATAGTCCATTTCCTAGACTCATCCATACCTCTCAACAATACAAGTCCTTGCAGACTGTCCAGCTTTCTATTTCATAATTCTGACTGCTTCTTCTAAAGCCTGTACTTTCTAGGAGATAGCTGAGGGTAGAAAACATTAAATGATAACAAGCATTCAAGTCCAAGACTCTACATCCTTCAAAAAATTCATGTCAGAGCAAAACCTATTGTTTACCAAATTCCCATGTCTGAAAGGGTAGTAGTCAAAATCTACCCCCATTTGTCTCCTTATAATTATAGGCTCTATCTAAATTCCCTGTTCTAAGAGGTTGAGAGATGTGATCTCATCTCTATTGCTTGCCTCACAAGCATTAATTTTACCAGTCTAAGTCTGCATTTCATATTTGTGATTACAGTTAGAATTCCTGTCTGAAGGAGATGAATAGTGAATGCAACATTAAATTGTAAACTGAATACAGGATCTTGTTCTTGAATCATTTGTTAATATTTATTCCCTATAATCTAAACATTAAATCTCTTTTCTTGTACTTGCTACATCTGTATTTTCATTATGTTAAAACCACGCTTCTTTCACTAATAGCATGTTCCTATTTTCACTATATTTCAGAGACTGTCTGTCTCTGTAAGAAGATGAGGAAGTGTCTGTATATGCACAAATGCGCTAAAACAGTCTTGCCTCAATACTTCATTTATTCTAGTTATACACATTATGTTTCATTCATCTGGTCAATGGGAAAATTAAAACAAACTAATATCTTCACATCCAATTCCTCTACTATCTATTCTCATCAAATCAGAGATCATAGTATGGGATATACACAAGCAAACATCAGCATTTAGACATTGCATGTGGGCAGCTCCCTGGTATGCTAACAGTCTTCAACACACTACTCTTGCTTCCATTTTTTTGTTTAGTGGAATAATTGAGTAAAGTGTTTGGCTGTAACTTGTATACTCAGTTAAGTTACTTCTTGCTCAGTTAAGAAGGCAAATCTTGAGCAACTGTGAAGTGTCTTGATGTTCTGAGAAGCTCGTGCAATACTAGGAGAGACTTCTGTCAATGGATTACTTTTCAGAACACCGTATGTTTGAAATGTAACTTGTTTAATGGCAACTATTTTATATTTAGTGAATACTGTGTGTTTGTGTTTGCTCAAATTCTTATAGTCAACCATACTTCTATATTACAGGTTGAGTTGATAAATGCCCTTTCAAAATTCCAAACTGTTTACTCAGCTACTAGTACAGCATAAACAGTGACTTTACCCTTCATATTAATCTGTTAGACAATGAATACATCAGAATTCATTGCAAGACCATGATATTAACTTTCTCTCTATTTGTTTGTCTCTCTTATTAAATAAAATAAAGAAAAAAAAAACTCAATTCACACTGTTTGTATGCTTAACATCTATGTTTCTAGAAACAGTTGGGTGATAACCTGATTTATAATAATTTAAAATAAAAAGAAAACCATGAAGTGAGACAATATAATATAAATAAATATATATAATAATATAATAATAAATATATTACAGAGAAATATAATTGTACATACATTTTTTAAAGAGTCTCAGATCTTAGTAGATTCTCTGAGAGTAATTGTAGATGCTGTGCTTTTGGATTCAGTCCTTTGCTTTTTTTTTTTTTTTTACCTCAGTCCAAGCATTTTTTTCTGGAGATCTTTTCAGTGAAGAAGTTGAAGACCAGTCCATTTCTTCTGGGATAGTTATTATATTATTATTATTGATGAAAGTGGATGTTTCCTCTTTATTATTAAAATTTCTCATTTCATTTCAGTAGAAAATTCTTATTTTTCCAGGGTAAACCAGTTGAGGTTTTATTTTGTTCTGTTTCAGTAATTTCACAAGTGGCCATGCTTTTTTCCTCATTTCTAGTACTCTAGTAAAATAATCCTTGTCAAATCTATTTGATTATATTTCGATGGACTTTTTCTCCATGCTGTTTTGAGGGCTAGTTCTTTGTCAGGATAAGATAAAAATGTTACTATTATAGATCTTGGTGCTGCAGAAGGTGAAGAAGAAATAGGTTTTCCTATAGCTCTGTGTGCCCTCTCTATGCCATAGGATAAACCTTCTTTCGGATCTAAAATGATAGGTAACCAAGAATTTAGAAACAAAATGATATCCTCACCTTCAAATCTCTAAGGTAGTCCAAAAATTCTTATGTTTGTTTTCCTTTCTCTGTTCTCCAATTCATCCACCTTATTAATAAGCCAGTTGTGCTGCAATAAAATTTCAGTTTGATTTTCTTCCTCCTTAAGTCCCCCTTCCATGTTATTTAGTGAAGTTTTAATGTCTGTGATTTTTGTTTGCTGCTGTTGTAGTATTTCTCTTAAGACATCAGTTTGCTTTTAACAGCTTTCCTTAAGATTTTCTAGATTATCTTTAAATCCATCCATTTTTAGAGATAGTTCTTGTAGAGTAGAAGACATCAATTGGATTTCTTTCTTCAGGGTGATTTCTGAGTGAGTGTTATTTGAGTTGCTCATTTTCACAAAGTAAGATTAGTCTTTAGGATATTTTGACAGGAAAATCTCTATGAAAATGCTTCAAAATTGTTGTAAAGTTAGTTCAGAGGTTACGTAATAATATTTAGTACTTTTTGTGTGAAAAATTAGATATTTTCCTGTTTTTAGGCTAATTTGTGGAGCTCCAAAAAAGTGCTGTCTTCAGTTGGCCATCTAGGCTCCCCCTGCATAATAATATTCTAGTGAGACCTTTAGATGTTAAATATTAATTTATATAAGTTTAGAAGTTCAGCCTAGATCAATAAGGTATTACTATTCAGAGTCTTTAACTTTAACAAGCATGGGCACCAAAATGGCTAATTTGCAACCTTTGCACTTGCTGATTATGTCACTTCTAAGCCATCATGCTTGGTTTGAAGCATAGTACAGCTTCACAATTTATTTACATAAAAAAAAAACAAATTTAATCCATAGGATTTAGCTCACAACCTCAGCAGGAAGCCAAGAAACGAGTAAGTAACCAAGGTGAAGATTTTACAGCTTAGCTCGAGATTGAGCAGCATTAAATAATAAGCCAAATGACTGTAAACTAGTCCAATCACACTGGAAAGAAAGCATAACCAAAAAAGAAACTCAAAATACACCAATGTGAGATCCCAGCTACAAGTTTCACTTCACTGTTTCACAACATCTCACAATCACTTATCAATGGCAAAACAAACCAAAAACAGAAAATAAGAAAATAGGAAGTAAAAGCAGAGGGAAATACATAGCATTTAAATGAAAGGAACGGCATTATAAAAAGCTTTAGGAGAAACAGGCATGCACACGCTTTGTTCCTCAAGTAATTACTGAAAACCAATCTAAATATTCAAAGTAATACAACAATTTAACTAAAAGTTTATAAGGGAAAGAGAATTGCTATTAATTCCCCAGCAAGTTATATGTGTGAGAAACTGAAACTTTGACTATATTAAAATATAGCCTGTCATGTAACTTGCAGAGAAACAGGCAATGTTTGTTATTATTTGTTATGCACATATTACCACTGTTTAACTAATAATGGGAAGTCTTGACTGCATATCAAGAATTCTGCACTGAAACAGACAATGATAATGATAAGAGAATAGAAAAAAGATATAAAACATTTACCTTTCTTATGTCTTTATGCTCATGTTCATTTTTGGTAAGAAGCATCATTAGCAATCAACATTGCAGTTTAATGTTATGCACTGTTAGTCAGGTAAAAAGTATTAATTGCCATGCAAGTCCTAATAAAAGAAATGTTATAAAATCATTTGTCTTTTCATTTCTTCTTCTTTTGCTCCATAGTTTTCCATACATTCTTCCCTACTTGTCTCTTTAAAGTGGTACTGGTCCAAGCCATTCCTTCTACCTGGTCTAAAATGTTATTAGACATTAAATAGGAAACAGCATTGTCTAAAGAGTCAAAAGTTTTGATACCATTGGACAAAAAGACCTTTGGTCTAGCTGGAAATAGTAGATGTACCTTGATTTGTATTTTTTCTCTTCAGTTCTTTTATTAAAGGAAAAAATATTTTCTTTTTGTAACAACTGTAGATAAATAGTAATTGTCAACTCTTACTAAGGAGTCTTTGTATTTAATTGGTGAGTTTGTCCAAGCAGTTTTCAATACCAGTTCCTTGTCTTGACCAGAAAAAAATCTAACAATTATGGACCTTGGATTAGTATTTGGTCTATTAGAAGAAGAAGGGGCCACAAATGACCTGTGTGCTCTCTCAATTCCATATGAGAAAGGTTCTGGAAGATTCAAAACACTGGGATTCCACAATGTTAAAAGATCAACCATGCTGTCACTTTTAATCTTCTCAGGTAGTCCAGAAATGCATAGATTATTCCTTCTGGACATATTTTCAAGGTCATCTAATTTGTTCAGTAGAGAAGTATTTTGCTTTAATAAAAACTCAATGTGATGTTTTTCTTCAGTGACTCTACCCTCTAAGTTATTTAGTGTCTCCTCCATACTGGATATTTGAATTTTATGCTGCATAATTATTTGTAGTTGTTCCTTCTGCTTTGAATAATTTTTAAGAAGAGGGAGGAGCACAGGGTGACATACAAGAATGGAGGAAGATGCACACAGGTGGATTAAAGGAACAGTATGCCAAGAGTGTTTTGTAGGTGAAGAGAGTGTCTGATAGAGTGATGTTTATGAAGCTTGAAATTGAGTTGGATATGCGATGGATGAGAAAGAAAAATTTTGGAGTGAGTTGGATGAAGTGGTGGTGAGTGTACCCAAGGGTGAGAGACTAGTGATTGGAGCGGACTTCAATGGGCATGTTGGTAAAGTGAACAGAAGGGATGAGGAAGTGATGGGTAGGTATGGTGTTAAGGAGAGGAATGCAGAAGATCAGATGATTGTGGATTTTGCGAAAAGGATGGACATGGCTGTGGTGAATACGTATTTTAAGAAGAGGGAGGAGCATAGGGTGACATACAAGAATGGAGGAAGATGCACACAGATGGAAAGAGTACTTTGAGGGTCTGATGAATGAAGAGAATGAGAGAGAGAGAAGGTTGGATGATGTGGGGATAGTGAATCAGGAAGTGAAACAGATTAGCAAGGAGGAAGTAAGGACAGCTATGAAGAGGATGAAGAATGGAAAGGCTGTTGGCCCAGATGACATACCAGTGAAAGCATGGAGGTGCTTAGGAGAAATGGCAGTGGAATTAACCAGATTGTTTAATGAAATTCTGGAAAGTCAGAGGATGCCTGAGGAATGGAGAAAAGTGTTTTGGTACCTATCTTTAAGAATAAGGGTGATGTGCAGAGCTGCAGTAACTACAGAGGGATAAAACTGATCAGTCACAGCTTGAAGTTATGGGAAAGAGTAGTGGAAGCTAGGTTAAGAAGGGTGGTGATGATTAGTGATCAGCAGTATGGTTTCATGCCAGGAAAGAGCACTACAGATGCAATATTTGCTCTGAGTGTTGTTGGAGAAATACAGAGAAGGTCAGAAGGAGTTGCATTGTGTCTTTGTGGACTTAGAAAAAGCATATGACAGGGTGCCTAGAGAGGAGTTGTGGTATTGTATGAGGAAGTCAGGAGTGGCAGAGAAGTATGTAAGAGTGGTACAGGATATGTACGAGGGTAGTGTGACATTGGTGAGGACTACAGTGGGAGTGACTGATACATTTAAGGTGGAGGTGGGATTACATCAAGGATCAGCTCTGAGCCCTTTCTTATTTGCAGTGGTGATGGACAGGTTGATAGATGAGATGAGACAGGAGGCCCTGTGGACTATGATGTTTGCAGATGACATTGTGATCTGTAGTGAGAGTAGGGACCAGGTTGAGGAGACCCTGGAGAGGTGGAGATATGCTCAAGAGAGAAGAGGAAAGAAGGTCAGCAGGGATAAAACAGAATATATGTGTGTAAATGAGAGGGAGTGTAGAGGAATGGTGAGGATGCAGGGAGTAGAGTTGGTAAAGGTGGATGAGTTTAAGTACTTGGGATCAACAGTTCAGAATAATGGTGAGTGTGGCAGAGAGGTGAAGAAGAGAGTACAGGCAAGGTGGAATGGGTGGAGAAGAGTGTCAGGAGTGATTTGTGACAGACTGGTACCAGTAAGAGTGAAAGGGAAGGTCTACAAGAGGGTAGTGAGACCAGCTATGTTACATGGGTTGGAGACGGTGGCATTGACAAAAAGGCAGGAGTCAGAGCTGGATGTGGCAGAGTTAAAGATGTTAAGATTTGCACTGGGTGTGACTAGGATGGACAGGATTAGGAATCAGTATATTAGAGGGTCAGCTCAGGTTGGACAGTTTGGAGACAAAGCAAGAGAGGCGAGATTGCATTGGTCTGGACATGTGATGAGTAGGGATGCTGGGTATATTGGGAAAAGGATGCTAAGGATGGAGCTGCCAGGTAAGAGGAAAAGAGGAAGGCCTAAAATAAATTTATGGATGTAGTGAGAGAGGGCATGCAGGCGGTTGGTGTGAAAGAGCAAGATGCAGAGGACAGGAAGAAATGGAAACAGATGATCCGCTGTGGCGACCCCTAATGGGAACAGCCGAAAGAAGATGATGAGTCCTGCACATTATTCTTAGAGTAACTCATTCTGAAGAAATGTAATGAGAGTATCCTTTCAGCTTAGAATTTGACAGGAATTTTAAGATGATATATGAATAAAAACCCAAATATAGTCTTCCAAATATTTCAGTAACAGATGAGCTTTAAAAATAATTTGTTGACTACAACAAGTAACTATTGCTGTGAGAAATGTAATATAGCAGAGCTAAAAATAAGTGCTATTAGCCTGCCATCATCTTGGCCATGCCCCTCCCTGTTTCTCTTCTTTTAATTGTTGGTTCCTGGCCTGTTTCACTGTCTCACCTCTATATATCAGTCCCCCACCCCCTTGTAACACTCAAAACTGTATGGAGAAATAGACAGAGATATAGATACAGCTACAGATACTAATGAACAAAGCTTTCATTTTTAGAGTTTGTATTACTCCTTACCCTATGGCGTCTGCATTTAGCCCTTTCCCTGCACTATTACTGAGTTACTTTCTGGCATTAAGGGTCATACATGCCATTTTACCCCCTCATCCATCGCACTGCTTCCGCCGGTCTTCCTTTGCTTTGTAACTTGCCTCCATTTTCCCACTATGCATCTCTGTTAGTGACTGCTGTTTTCCTTTTCTTCTTAACCGCCATCAAACAGTGAAGCCTAAATGCAGTTTGGGAATGTTTAGCAATAGCACAAACTGTTCATAGTAAAAACAAAAAATACTCTTCTGGTGCTTTGGCTGCAACAGCCCTCTAAAGCTTCTTCCTCAGAATACTCCATTTATAAAGTAATTTACAGTTTAAAATATATATACATTTTACAGACAGCTGGAGATATGCATTGTTACCTTAAATTCCAACAGTCTTTTACTGATGTGGTCTCTGTCCAGGGGCATCTTGAGCAGATTACACTGGACAAATGACCATTCCACTGCCATCCTTTAAGCTGACGCATTTGAATGGTGATCTGCTATGCCCATTTCACACTGCCATTTCTGCTGTTTGTTTTACTGTGGCCTGGCTTTTTTCAAATTTTTTATTTCAGTAGTAATCACGAGGCCCTATGCATCCCTTCCTTTACAAATTCGGTACTACTAAACTATCAAAGAAAAGACATAGATAAGTTCTTAAACAAGTGTCCCATCATTTTTGGGCTTTCTTAAGAGATCCTCCCATCTTTTATCAGTTACAAACTTAGCATTTTTCTGTATCTTTGTTTCTATAATTCAAGATTAACAGTTTTTATCCAAGCAGCAGTCCAGATGCTGTATGCACCAGGCTTTCTCCTTTCACATTTCTTCTTCTTGTTTCACTTGAATATTCCTGTTCCTCACTTATTGTATAATCTGGACCCTTTCCCTTAGCTGCTGCTTACAATGAAACCGAGGAAAGAATTTTTGCACACCCTCTCTCTGCTGGTCATTCTGCTCCTTGTTATGTCCTTTGTCCAATCTCTTTGGGATATGTGGTTCCAGTGTAGCTGACTTGTGGTTTACTGTTTTGTTTATCCTCTCAATCACCTATGCTGGCTCACTGAATGTGCTCTCTACTGTCTGCATAAAAACCCCTAGACTTGCTGGATATAACAATTGCCATCTTAATTCCTTCTGCTTGCACAGTCTGATTGCCACTCTAAATGCTCCTCCTTTCTGTCGTGTCGCAAAGGAAAAATCCTAGTCGATATACACACACATTTTTTTCCAAACAAGCATTTATGCCCTGACTGTCACACTGACTCCAGTATATTGTCTTTTAATTCATATTTTTGCAGTCACAGTAAAGATTAAAGGAAACATTTCTGAGACATTTCAGAAAACTGGGCTGCATAAAATTTGATCCTCCATCTGTTCTATTTACTTCATAGGTTCATAGGTTCATAGATTAGTACTAAGCTAACTGCCCTTGCGAGCCATTTTAAGCCTAGCCAATTATCCCTTGTGAGACTCAAATCCTGCACCTTGTGTTTGTAAGGCAAACACCTTAACCATTAGGCCTCTTTAGCTTGAAAACTGAGGTCTCCCAAGGGGAAGAAGATGTGTCCATGGAGAATATAAGTGCATTTTGTCAATATAGGCCATTGACCTTTTGAAGTATCCAAGACCCAGAGCAACAGCTGGCCATATTTAGGCAGTTTGAAAGTCTTTGAGAGTGTGCAAGAATCTGAATTATATAAAAACAATATTATATTATTTATTTATTTGTTTGTTAACTAAGTTAATAGGCTGGTGCACCACACTTTTTCACAAACTTCCAGGTAAAAAGACAAATCAATAACAGAATGACACAAATGTACACAAAAAAGTTGCTACAGACAATGCAGTGAGCAATAGAACATTGGACACTGCAAATTATGCTACTATATACAAACAGATGTACACCAATATATGGATATATATATATATATATATATATATATATATATATATATATATAGACCTGTATATAAATAATGTAACAAAGACAATTTGGTAGTTAATATACAGGAATTAGATATCTGCCTCATCTGTAATAAATTATAAGCTCGCCTTGTCCTAAGGAGTATGTTTTCATATATATATATATATATATATATATATGTATATATATATTTAGTTAATAGAAACAGATGGTCGACATGTACACAAGATTCACAATGCAGGTAGGGGAATATTTCCTTTCTCCAAGAATTGTGCAATCTCAGAGTTAGTATATAAATGTATCAGGAGGTCTGAGAGGTGAGGGGTGTAGCCCCACATGGGTGGGGTACAGGGGGAGCTTGCCTCCTTTGAAAAATGCTTGTTGGTTTAGCTGCCTTGGAGCATGTGCAGTACATATCAGCAAACCTAAAAAAAAAATAATAAAAAAATGAATCTATGAACCATATTTCAAAGTTTTTGCACTGATATTTCAGACATTGACATTATGAACTGTCGACGTGTGATAATAGACTTGTGTATGTATGTGTATATATATATATATATATATATATATATATATATATATACACGTGTGTGTGTGTGTGTGTGTGTGTGTATATATAGATATATATATATATATATATATATATATATATATATATATATATATATATACACGTGTGTGTGTGTGTGTGTGTGTGTGTGTGTGTGTGTGTGTGTGTGTGTGTGTGTGTGTGTGTGTGTGTGTGTATATATATATATATATATATATATATATATATATATGTATGCATATATGGATGTACTTCATTTGATCGCCAGACCATTTGATCGAAACTCATTTGCTCGACATTTCATTTGATTGAAAACCAGTATTCAAGGCATAAAACTGGGATTTCTCCCCCTCCCCAATGCCGTGTGACCCTGGAGTTGATATATATAGTTGGGGGGTTTAGGGGGTGTGGGAGGCAAAGCCCCCCACCTATTTTCATTTAAAAGAAAAAAATAAAACAAAAAGTACACATTTTAAATGAAATGCTGTGGCCCCCACCCCCCCCCCCACCCCAACTATATATATCAACTCCAGGGTTGCACGACATTGGGGAGGGGGAGAAATCCCAGTTTTATGCCTTGAATACTGATTTTCGATCAAATGAAATGTCGACCAAATGAGTTTTGATCAAATGGTCTGGTGATCAAATGAAGTAGATCCACATATGTATATATATATATATATATATATATATATATATATATATATATATATATATATATATATATATATATATATATATATATATATATATATATATATATATATATATATATATATATATATATTTATATATATATATATATATATATATATATATATATATATATATATATATATATATATATATATATATATATAGAGAGAGAGAGAGAGAGAGATACTGGAGCAACAGGTAACATACTCGCCCTTGATGTATGAGGCTGTTGTTTTATTCCCACACCAGGTAGATCGATTGCTGACACTGCAGTGCACCATAAAAGGTTGCTGCACTCCTGAGTCTACCCTCATTTGGATGAGATGTTATACTGAGGCCCCATCTGCCTGAGTTGCTGGTAGCTCTGTTTGGATGTAAAGGATCCCATGGTACCTATTGAAAGAGTAGGAAAAGCCCTTGCCAAATTTCCCTAGTAGTAGTATAAGTACCACCTAGAGTCTCCCCTGGAAAGAGGATATTAGCCTAGTGGGATCAACCCAGTCAACAAAGAATAAATAAATTAGATAGCTAGTTAGGCAGATAGACAGACAGATAGATAATGAATCATGACCACACAAAAATTCTTCTGTCCCCAGGTACCATCAATACAATATCCATCACCAATGCTCATCTGACTAGAAAATGCATAAAATTCATAACTCACTTGGGAGATCTTTTCTAGCAATGTATTGTAGCTACTCAATGTTTTGTTTTATCACATATATTATATGTCTGTCAGGCAATCTCAGCTCCACCCCAGAAAGTTTCTACAAAAAAATCGAACAGATACTTAATTCAACCAAGAGACTTAGTAGGTTTGAGCATTCCAGATGCTGAATTTTATAATATGCCTTCTACCCTAAAACATGTCTATAATATGAACAGAGCAGATTATAAAGCAGGCTGGAAACATATTCTTCTTAAGGAATGTATGGGACAAAATGTCCTGTATAATAAGGACTTTAATAAAATGGTTGGCTTCTACTCAAAATTATCTGAAAGAGAAAATAACATTATAAGGGTGGTCTGCACGATATTAGCAAAATTGTGGAAAAATGAAATTCAAACCATTTTCCTGAGTTGCTTTTGGAAGGAATGAAAAAAAGGAAGTAGCATCTTGGTGAAAATGGAGAAATCCCAGGGTGTGCTTGGATAAGCACAAAAAAGGCACATGCTTAATCCCAGTTAGTTCCATCCTTTGGATTTCTTAACTTAACTCTACTCATCCCAACTGCAACCAGACTGAGTGACCCATCTCCAAATTACATTTGGACATTCTTTATATATATATATATATATATATATATATATATATATATATATATATATATATATGGGTTACCTTCATTTGACTGACAGTTCATTGGACTGACAAACATTTGACCTGGACTAAATGACTGAAACTTCATTTCCCTGACACTTCATTTGACTGACAATTCATTTGACTAACACTTCATTTAACTGACAATTAGTACTGGTAGTGTGTAGTCCACTGTAAGGCAAGTAAAAGGAATATGTCCTTTTCCCCACTGTAGTGCAACCCTGGAGTTAGCATATATAGTTAGGGGGGTGTGGGGGGTGCAAGCCCCCCACCTAGTTTGGTTTACTAAACAATATAAAACCAAAAACAGAAAATATAAAATCAAACTAAGTGTGTAAAATCAAAAGCAGCGAACATAAAATCAAACTAAGTAGGGGGTCTACGCTGTGCCCTCCACACCCCCTAACTATATATACTAACTCCAGGGTCACACTACAGTGGGGAAAAGAACATATTCCTTTTACTTGCCTTACAGTGCTCTACACACTGCCAGTACTAATTGTCAGTCAAATGAAGTGTCAGTCAAATGAATTGTCAGTCAAATGAATTGTCAGTCAAATGAAGTTTCAGTCATTTGGTCTGGGTCAAATGTTTGTCAGTCAAATGAACTGCCAGTCAAATGAAGGTAACCCATATATATATATATATATATATATATATATATATATATATATATATATATATATAAATATATATATACTGTATCTCTCTCTCTCTCTATATATATATATATATATATATATATATATATATATATATATATATATATATATATATATATATATATATATATATTTATATATATATATATATATTCGCCTTTAACCATTTGCAGCACATGTATTTTCTGAGCCAGGCTACATTGGTGAATATGGCAGCAGCATCTTTCAGCTTGTCAGAAGAAACGTAGCCAAGTCCAACTTTCATTGAAGCCCTACCAGACAATATGAAATTGGAGACTATAGTCCTGCACCACATTAAAATGGTGTATGCCATTTTTTGACTCACAGTTGGAAGCCATTCAGGACATATTGCAGCTATAGCAATGTGAATTACAAGTGTAGAGGTCCATCATTGCTACACACTCCTGTTCTGTGCAGGTCTTGTAAACACATACCGTACAGTTGGAATCAAAAGTGGAAGACTTAGAAAATCAGGTACACTGTAATAATACACATTTTATTAGTCTTCCAGAGAATATAGAAAGCCCTGAATCTATTCTATTTATCAGAGAGGAAATTTCCAAGATCACAGGACACAGTTCTCCCCATCATTGAGACAATACACAAATTCCAATTACAAAGTAAAGTGTTCAAAAACCCTAGACATTTTATAATCAAGTTTTTAGATTATAATGATCATGAGATGCTCCATCAATAAGCCAGGTCACTGGAAATAACTTCAAGGTAGCTTGAAATCCAGTTGAGATGCATCATATTACAGTACCTCTCTTTACCTGAAATGTAAGGTGCTGCCCCCCTCCCTTCGTAAATGTCAGGATCTGGGTTTTAAACTGAAAGTACAATACTCTGCTACCTCATCATTAGTAAGGAGGCACTATAAATGGTATCTCCACATCTGTCAGATGTTGATCTGTTCTTGACTAATCAAATCTCTTAAACCACTACCACATACACTGACATGGTGTGTAAACCTTTTGTGGCAATCTTAACTTTAACAAGGGTGACTCAGTGTAAGGATTTGTTATAGGTATTTGCAGAGGAGAATATCCAAAATCCGTAATGAATGTGGCTCTTATAATCCACTGTGATTAGACTGTGGCTTAATTTTAATGGTGCTAAATAGATAGTTAGTTAAAAAAAGAGAATTTTATGAGGGCATTGATAAGTTGGATCCATTCATTTAGGGCAAGTCAAGCATGGGACACTTTATTTTCCTTATCCACCTGGGTGCATTTTAAGAAGATGTGCAGGCCTTGTATTGGATGGCACAGTGGTGGAAAGGATAGCTTTTCCACATCACAGCAAGAGGTTCCTCACTTTGATTCTCATCTGGGATGCCTTCTGTGTGGAGTCTGCATGTCCTCCCTTGGTTCACATGGGTTTCCTCCAGGTACTCCAGTTTCCTCGCACATTCCAAAGACATGCAGTAGGTGGAATGGACATTCTAAACTGGCTATAGGTGTGAGTGTGAGTGTATGGTGTGGAAGAACTGATGTGGCAGGGCTAACCACCCAGTGGTGTATACCTTGGCTCCATATGATTTGTCACTGTTGCAGTGACACCCCAACCCCATGTGCAAAAATGGGAAAAAGGGGTTATGGATGGATAGTGCAGAGCCTGGATCTCCAATTGCAATAAGGATTTGTAGTCCCAATATCAAAAGCAGTTTGTGCTGTGGGAAAATCAAATTGCTGACAAAGAGCATTTATACAATGATCAGAGGGGAAGAAACAAACATCTTTGGGTAGAGTTTCAGAAACTAAAAAAAGCAATACAGGGGCTTATGTTTTCTTCACAGAGTAATAAAATAGGAGGGATGTGCATCTTTCATTGAGACGAGGGTATTACCTTGTATAAAGTATCAGCTCTCAAATGTAAAGTATAGTATCAATAAATGATGATTACAGCTATTAACAATAAAGATGGGCATGGGCGGGTTGACCCACAAGGTATCAATAAGGTGTTTACAGATGAACATCAGGCCTGCATACAGTTCCCAAAAAGACACATCAGAGGAGACTTATCTTGTTTTCTTGAAAGGTTCCCTGATCCAAAGCTTCCAGAAGCTGCTGTGGAGCTCCTATTTAAACCAATCACCACAAGAGAAATATTGGTGATATACTCCTTGCCATCTGGTACAGCTTCCAGCTCGGATGGTCTCCCTGCAAACTTTTACAAATGTGCCAAAAAAGGAATTACTTACCCCTCTATTTACATCTCTATAAAAGCAGTGGAAGAACAGAGGTTTCCAGAGAACTTACATTGTGTAAAGAATTTGAAGTTCCCAAAGCCAGATTTGGACACCACAGACTCTCCCAGTTATTGGCCTGTCTCTTTATTACAAACAAGACCTTAACATGTTTGCTAAATTACTAATAAACAGGCTTAATAAAGTACTACCACCTTTGGTGGGGAACAATCATCAAGGATTTGTATAAGGTAGAGCTGGTAGCTCATATCTGATTCAGCTATGACTGGATGTCCAGGCTTATTGTGAATGACAGCAAATACAGGTGGCAGTTCTATTGCTAGACTTTACTAATGATTTGATTCCATTTTTTTGGCATTTCCTGTGTACCGCTATGGTAGGAGTCAGTCATAATTTCAATGGGTGGTGAAAACTATTATATAAGAACCCAGCAGCTCAGGTATGATTTAACTAGTTACTCTCCCCATGGTTTCATCTTCAAAGGGGCACATGTCAAGGATGCCTGCTTTCAACACATCTTTTTGTCATTGCAGCTTTTATACTGGACACTGGCCTTCAAGCCAAATTTAGTAATTTCAGCTATAATTTGTGAGGACTGACACTTCTGTAAATCACCTGGTTTGTGCAAAACTGTGCAGTATGGATTTCTAATCCAGGGCAACAACTGAGACCCATATTATTACACTTCTAGGAAATTGCTTACTATTCATGGTTATGGGTTAATATGGATAAATGACAATATTTACTCTTAATGTAGATACCTTGGACAAATTGAAGAAGAAATCCAACCTTCTGAGTAAGGTAGTCGTGGAGCATATGTATTTAGGAATCAGAATGCCAGTTAATATGGGTAAGCTGGTAGAGCTAAATTTTCAACCTACTTTTAGAGATATCAGGCATAAATTGGACCAGATTATTGCACATCCCTAATTTATTCTTAGTAGTATTATCCAGGCCATGAATATTTCTATTTTTCCCAAGATTCTGTTTCTTTTCAGACATTTACCCAATACACAGTTTTAGCAGCACCAAAATCCAAAGGATCCACCACGGCAGAGTACAAGTAAAATATTTAATAACCAGGATATATGCTTTCAAGTAAACCAACTCTTTTTCAAATCCAAGAACAAAACATAATAAAACACAAACCTATTTAAAAAGCACATTCAACCAATAAGAATACAATAAAGCACACACCCTCTAGGGGGACCAATCAAATCAATTTAGAGAGTCTGCCCTCTAAGAACAGGCTTCAGTGGTAAAACATTGTCAAGTCCTGCACTCTATCTGCCTGCAGATCTGTAATCCAGTTTACTTCAACCTGTTCTGTTTGGAGGGAAATATCACCCCCTGTACTGATTAGAGCAAATAACTGCAGGACCATGAATTTAAAAGTATGTGTCAAGTTCTTCTTAACATGCTGTGCCAGTGCATTGTGCTCACCACCAGTCCTTATATCTCTGCAATGTCCCTTCTTCAACATTTTATTGGTTTTGCCAATATAAAATGAGTTACATTCTTGACACTTCACTAAATAGACCAGGTTCCTGGTAGCACACTTGGCAAAACCTTTCAGGCAATATAAACGTCCAGTAACAGGATGTTGAAATTTATTGGACCTGTCTATAAAGACACAGCCTTTACAGTGTCCACATGGAAATGTTCCTATCATTTGCATTCCCAAACCATACTTTCCAGAAGTACATCCCTTAAAGTCTTTACAGAGCAGTCTCTTTAGATTAGGTGCATTTCTAAACCCAAAGACAGGAGCCAAACCTACAACCTCCTTAATACAATCATCCGACTGTAGAATCTTCCAATTCTCATGTATAATTCTCTTAATTTTGTTCACATCACTATTGTAACCAATAGTCAACCTTGGGCACCCTCTATTATTCACAATATCCATGCCCCTCTAGTCCAAGAGGCTAATTCAGAATTAGAATTTTCAGTTCCACCACCACCAAACCAAGGCCTTGCAGAGGTCTGCCTCCACATATGATGTTTCATGTTTGCCATCCTTATGGCTCCCTGTAAGTAGCCTCTCTCCTCAAACAATGACAACAGAAATTCAGTCCTTCTGTCTTACACATCATCTTGGGTATACGGTCTGGAGGCACCCATGATTTGCCTTTTCATGACGTTGTTAAAAACATGTTGGGTGTGCATACTCCCCCTATCCAAATAGGTGTTCTTCCAGCAATCTTTTCTATAAGTCCTGGTCTGCAAAAACCCTTGTGCATCCATAAATAACTCCACATCAAGGAAGTCTATTGAGGTGGTGGAATAGTTGACAGAAAAGGTCAAATAACTGGTGCTCTGCTGTAGATAGGCCACAAAATCTGCCAACTGTTTTTCTGATCCCCTTCCACACAATGAAGAGGTCATCAACAAACCTTTTGTAGAAATAGATGAAATTTCTCCAGGTATTATGGGAACCAAGGACACTACACTCCTCCCACTGTGCCAACACCAAGCTGGCACAAATGTTGGTGCACTACCCCATTTCTGCAAATAATACTTCATACCAAACATAAACACATTGTTATGCAGAATAAGCTCAAGAAAACTGCATATCTGTGCAGCCTCATCAGGACCACATACATTCTTCCCAGTCAAAAAATCACTAACTGCTTTAATCCCCACATTGTTGGGTATAACAGTAAATAAACTATTAACATCAAGTGTAACCAAGATCGAATGTCCAAGCGGCTGCTGATCAGACAATTGTGAGTATAAAGAAGTCAGAAAATGGGGGGTGTCCTTTAATACCACTGGTGCAAGTTCCAATGCAGGTTTAAGATGTTGCTTAACCCATACTGACATACACTCAGTTACCCAGCCCCTGCCAGAGACTATCGGCTTCAACAGTGGATCCATTCTATTTTTATGCACCTTCACTAAACTTTGATCATGGGTATAACAGGATCCGTTGTCTTCACAAAATTATATGTCTCTTCCATAATTACCCATGACCTAAACAGCTCCACATCTCTGTCATTCACATTTGCAATGATCTTTTTAACTTCACACATTTTTACTCCCGTGTAGGTATCTGGATCATTAAGTATACCTCTCATCTTCTCTTCATATTTAGTACTCACCATGTTCACAACCGCACCCCCTTTATCTGCTGGTCTGATGATAATTTCATCCCTACTCTTAAGTTCTTCAAGAGATTTATATTTATCCTTGGTCAAATTATAAAACTCCCTCCTCTTCTGCTCATGAACAACTTTGGCTAGCTCACCTTCACAAGTCCTAATGAAGGTATCAACAACAGGATGCAGGGCAGGAACAAATACACTCGGCTTCCTAAGCCTCATTGCATTGTTTACATTTTTCCCTCCAGTTCCAAACATGCACTTCAACATACCTCTCCCAAACAGCCGTAAATCCTTCACAAACTCACTTAGTTTCAGGGGTTGTGCAGGAATGAACGTCAAGCCTTTATTTAGCACAGTCAACTGTTCACTACTTAACTCAATACCAGAGATATTCACCACCAACGTATCTTTCAGACTTCTGTCTTCCTCCTCTTCCTGCTCTGGCTATCTATCTTCTCCCTCGACTGAAAGGCTTTCAGTCTGACTGGCACTGGTAATGCTGGAAAACCTGAGCCAATACAGTACTCTGTTTAGGTCTTGCTCCAAGTTCTCTCTGGAGGATAAAGGCTCTTGAAGGCTCCATGTAGGAGGTACACTGTCCACCAAAGCACCTGTCATGGCAGAACCTGTCACACTACAATCCACTACTGAACCAGTGCTGTCACACTCCCATTCATTAGATAAACCTCTGTCAACCGTGGCAGCAGCCATGACTCCTGCCTCTACAGTCCTATGAATAATGTCAGTTTTACGAAGGTGATCTGCTGAAGTCTTATTAGAATTATCAGATATAGGACAATGTACACTTGTGTTTACACTCTCCTTTGGACAGACAAATATATTTCTCTTCACAAAATCACTATAGTCTCTCCACAGCTTCTTCAATTTGATCTGTTTAAACCTATACTCATAGGCATCCAGGGAGCAGAACAACTCATCCATTTTATTTTCACAAACTTCCTCTGCAAACCTTGATGCTATTCTCATCTGTGTAGCTTCCACTTTTTGCATCAACGAACTTATGTCTGGTTTGAAATAACTAATTAACAACTGCATATATTTAAAACTCATCTGCAGGTTAATTTCTTGCCACTGTGCCAGTAATTCTGGAAATGTATTCCCATACGTAGGCAAACACAGCACCCTGAGGCCGCAAGGCACTATCCTATGGTGCATGCAAGCCTCTAAATGATAGTATTGCCATTGCAGCTGCTTAAGCTTAAACAAGTCTCTCTCTAATTGAAAAAACAGACCTTTTAGCTCTTCATCATCAACAGGCAAGGCAGGTTCCATACAATCTTCACTTGCAAGGTTTAACAAAATAAATGCATTAATACCTTATGCCAGCAACTGTGGCCTCATTTTCTGAACAACTGTCCATGGGTGACTTCTGGTTGATAACCAAGTTCAATTTCAGAAAATGGAGTAGCAGTTAAAACTTCAACCATGGGTTCTGCTCCCTGAAGAACCAGGATACAAGCAAACAAAACCAGCAGTAGCAGAACTGAAGGACCAAATTGGTAAACAACAAATACAGCAGCAACAAAACCCAAAGGATCCACCACGGTAGTTTTCTGAGTTTATAGTTAAATGCTAGACGGGTGTTGGTAACTCTATATGGAATTGTAAACACCCCAGGATCAGCAGAAACAAATTCATAATCCCTAAAGCCAAGTCTAGGGGTTTAGATTGCCTATTACTGCAGCATACAGGGTAGCTATTTTGTGATGGTATTACAATGAAGTTCATGGTAAACCAGCCTCTTGTGGGTCCCTTCAACCTGCTGTTTAAGAAAATGATCTGATATACCCATACTGTGCACCCATCTTATAGGGTTTGGAATCCAGGAGGGGTAGAAATGTGGTTTGTAACCAAAATATGGACCAAACCATTGCTGAGCTATAAAAACTAACTCTACTCCCTGACATGGAATAACTATAATATAACAATAGATAAACAGAGTCTGTGGTGGATAGACTGGATTAAGGCAGGCATCCTTTTTGTGAAAGACCTATTCTGAAATACTTCTATATCTCTGCTATCCCTAACAGAGCTCAAGGATCAGTAATCCAGTGTGGAAATATAGTGGCAACAATAAAAACTACAGTGGGCCATAAGAATGATTAATAGTTCATGATGGGTGGGTTACTCCCCTTTTTACTTGTCATCAATTAACACAGGGAAGCAGATCAGGATCAGATGATAAACTTAGTGGTTGATATGCCTATACTAATCATCCATCCCTTATGATGTTAAATAGTGTATGGTACAGACAGGCCCTGTAATGTGGGACAGAAATCTCAGATAAACAATGATTCAAGCTTCAACTGTCCATATGGAGCAAATGCCTCCCACGCATGTCATTGTGTATATTTTTGAAAATGCTTTATAGCAGGCAAATGGTGCCAGTTGGTTTGCCTAGGATGGGAATCCCATTTAGTGCTAATTACAGGAGATGTTCTTCCCTTGGGTTGGCTTACTTTCATCTTTTATTAGCTTGTGGTCATTCCTAAAACATATGGTTGACAATAATTATGTCTGTTCAATCTGTGTTACATTTCAGTCTCACAGTCTGGCTGTTACAGATACACTTGTAAATGTTTCATTTACTAATTTACAATATATGTGGCCATGTAATGTTATTTACTATGGTGACTGTTGTCTTTCATCACTGGAAAGACATTCCTGACAACTTGAAAGACTCGTTTCACAAACTTCCATATAAATTAGAATATTAGTTTAATCCACATATTGATATGAAGTGATGGAATGATGCCCAGTCTCACTTATTGTTTATATTAGGCAACACCTTGGTGGAATTTAATTCAGTTTATTAAAATCTGTATAACAATTGTACGAAGTAATAGGTTGTTCTATTTTTTATTTTATTTATTTATTTAGTTAGTTATTGTATTTTGTTTTATTTTCATAATTGAATAAAGCATGTTCTTAAATTAATAAAAAAGAAAAATCCCTGAGGTTTTAGGAATGCTTATAAGATAATGTCATACCTAACCAATGGACTTTAGCCAGGGAGTATGAATTAGACAACAGGGATTTATTAATGTATAGCATGTTTATATTAAATGTTAAGAAGCTTGAAACATGTACAGTTAGAAAGCAGGGGTAGGTTTAAGATTAAAACGTTGCTGATGCAGGCAAGAAACTCAAACCTTCATGCTAAACATTATTATTAGCAAGATTTTTACAGTTGTGATCAAGGTCCATTCCAAGGATTCTGGTATTTTAAGAAAAGGCTGGGAGTGAGACTTTTGTGATCAGATATCATTAGAGTGTTATGATAGGGTAATCCTATGTCCTAGATGCATTGCAATTTGTAGTACTTTTTTTTTACATAATATTGCTACCACAAGTATTTCTATATTCCCATGAGTTATTTAGCATGTTCCCTATGGTTGACCCTTCATTTGAAAATACACTGATGTAATTTAAGGGTGATAGTCTTTACTTAAACAACTTTGGCCAGGAAAAATGGCTTTTGATTATTCTCTGCAATTACTATCCACTTTACGATACAGGTTGCATGAAAACAGGATATTTACTATTGGCAAAATTTCACTTACCTGCTAAGAAATGTATGGCAAGGAAGTAAAACAGCAAGGCAATCTAACCATAACACATTTGATTACACTGAAGATTGATTTATGTAAGCGGAAGCTTTTGGCTTCAGATTTGAAAATTAAAGCTAACTATTAAACACATTTTGATGCTTTTGATAAATGCACTTAGATTTACAAGTTTAATTCAGAACTTTTAAAAGGATGCAAGCACCTCATCTTGGCTATATTAACAGCAATCAGTATGTTTTGAAAGTTAAGTTGTGACTTCAACAAGCATTCATTTATATGATTTGTATTTGCTGTTACTGCAAAACATTGTATCTTGTTCTTCAGGTTACCTAAAATTATGACAAAGTATAAGTTAACAAAACTGTGTTCTCAGAAGTGTTGTGAATATTTTTTGTTTAGTGATTGTTGTTGATTGTTTTTGATTGTTTGATCATTATTGAGAAGTGTTTGAATGAAATACCCATTGACAATTAAAAAAACACTCTTTTACATACAAAAAATAATACACTGTTAAGAAAATTATAGACCAAAAGAGCAGTAACGTTGATTGAGATGTCTTAATAGGAACTGTTGTTTATAAGAAATTTGCCATTTGCAAATACATGTTGAAAATAATTCCTTTGTGCACCCTATAAATGATAACATTTGTACATAATTTTCTTTTGTTATATATTATACTATTAGAATTGTTTATACTGCGGTATATAACAGCTATACAATATTTAATGTAAACAAAAATAATAGAAAACTGAAATAAAGTATATATATATATATATATATATATATATATCAACACTTACACACAATACATAAGAAGAAAGAAAATGCATTGTATAGGGATTTTGTTGTATGTAACAATGATAACATCTCCTTTCATGTTATTGAAATAGAACATGACTGTGCTATTGATTTAGATCTTAAATTGTATTAAGGAAAATGTAAGTACTAAACTATCATTGATGTATGCAATTTCCTAGGTCTAAATGAAAAAACAAATATTAAAACGCTACAAAAAAATCAACTTTAAGAGACTAAAATCTTCTTGTTTTTGTGATTTTTTGATTAATGAGTAGAGTAAACTGAAATGGACACACACACACACACACACTCTTACACATATAGATAGATAGATGATAGATAGGTAGATAGATATTCACACGCACATATGGCTCCCTATCAGTTAAGTGAACTCTCAAGCTATCAAATCCCACAATACTGAGTCAAAAAGCTTGCATGTCTGCAAGTGAAAAGATCCTGTATTGTATGGGATTGTGGCACAGCTGTGCTCTGGGTATTTGTCCTTTATTACTGCGGTGCAATCTTGGAGTTGGTATATATAATTACCGGGTGGTTTGCAGATGTTTTTTGTTGCTGTTGTTGCTTTTGTCTTGTTTTCCAGTTTTGATGTTCTGTGGTTCAAGATTTTGGTTTGATGTGGGATTCGATAATATGAAGTATTTATATCCATCCATCCTCAACCCCTTTTTCCCATTTTTGCACATTGGGATCAGAGTGCCACTTCAATAGTGACAATCATCTAGAGCCAAGGTTTACACCACTGGATGGCTAGCCCTGCCATGGTAGTGCATCTGTACCACACACTGACATGCATACTCACACTGGGGGGCAATTTTAGAGTGTCCAATCCACCTACTGCATGTCTTTGGAATGTGGGAGGAAACCAGAGCACCTGGAGGAAACCCATGTGAACACAGGCAGGACATGCAGCCTCTGCACAGAAGGCCCCTCAGCTGAAAATTGAACCGAGGAACCTCTTGCAGCGAGGTGACAATGCTAACCCTGCAACACTGTGATGCCCAACATGAAGTATGTATTTATATATTTATATATATATATTTATACATCATTTTGAATAAAATATCCAAACATTGACATTTACAAAGTTGATCAAAAACATTGACTTTGCAGACATTAACACGCTACTATACATGTGCCAGTTGGCAATATCTGAGCATACAAAACTTCAACTCTAAAAATACAATAAACCATTTTTTGCAGGGGGGGCAAGCTGCTCTATAAACCTCCCATACACACTGCAAATTATATCTATTAACTCTGAGATTGCAGAAACTCAGGTAAAGGGCTTATTTCCCTACCACGGGAATTGTGTGATCTTACACATCTGTCAACCATTTATTTAGTTGACTAAATTTTGTCGGCTAAACAGATGTCAACCAAAAATAGGGCCGATGAATTCCAGTAGACCCATAAATCTACATTCTACCAAGTTGGACTTTCCCGGTAAGCAAATGTCAATAAATAAATAAATATAATACATGCATGTATACTGTGTTCTCAGAAAGTCAGTTTGTAGTCTATTAAAGCCCATGTAATAAAGTGTTGACTACGTTTATTTGTGTACTTAATAAACGAGATGTTTTGCATGCTAATTACATTTTATAATTGCATCTATTTATCTTTTTACACATTAGTCTCTTATTCATCACATATGTGTTCCACTGTTTTGAGTGGTATTTTAATTAAATTTTTCCTGCAAAAAACAAATAGTCCTGTTATTTGTTGTTTTCAATAATTTTAGAGTCACTCTGTTCCACTGTTTTGAGTGGTATTCTAATTAAATTTTTCCTGCAAAAAAACAAATAGTCCTGCTATTTGTTGTTTTCAATCATTTTAGAGTCACTCTAAAATGATTGTTGCTTTTTTGAAGTTCAGTATTTCATGAGACACTTAGATAGATATAGACTGATTTACATCTACAGTATATATTTATATATAGATATAGGTATAAATGGTTTACTGTTGACATTTTGAATCTGCTTCAGTCAACCATTTAGAATGTCAACCCAAAATGTTGAATCCGGAATGCTGAAAAGTAAACTAAAGCAAAAATGAATACACCAGCAACCGTGGTTCGATGTATTCAACATAGTAGGAGGTGATGTCAATCACCTCCTGCTATGCACATTAGCATACCGTTAAACTCTACAGTCAATGGTTCATTAATTCTACTATTTTTCAGGGAGGCTACGCCCTCTGCACCCCCCATGTGGGGGGGGGGCACATCCACCACACCCCCTGCACATTAAATTATACCAACTCCGAGATTGCACTACAGTGATGAAATGAGCTTATTCTCTGTTCCTCACTAAATCGTGATCTCCCTGCACAATGTTGAACCCAATTGCTGGAATTACACTACCCATTCACTGTAGTGTATTCGATAAATTTGGGTTCGACATTCTACTGACTTGAAAACTGCAAGTTGACCACATGCCAGTTGAATGATGCAGTTTCAAGGTTTTAGTGTAAACTGGTATAAATATATGAAGTGATTTCATTAAAAAATTTGATGTTACTAAAGAAAAGCTTGATATTATAGATGTAGATGCCTTATACGCAAATACACCACATGAAATAGGCTTGGGAGTTATTACAGAAATTTTAGTAGTTTTGTTTGTATATTAATTCTATTTGCTTTTAGTGGCCCTTGCATTGCTGACAGCAATATAATGCATAGTTTTATACTGCTATGAGGGCTAACAGAACCTCCAGTTATACTAATTATTTCACAGTAAAGTATAATAATAATAATAATAATAATAATAATAATTATTATTATTATAGGTTCATAGGTCCATAGAACTATACTAGGCTAGTGGCCCAGATGCCCTTATAAGCCTAGCCAAGAATTTTGCCATGTTCCCACAAAGTCAGCACTTGTTATTGTTATTATTAATATTTTTAGTAGTACTACTAGAAGAACTTGCTACTTATACTAATAAAACATGGACTTGCTCACAGCTTTCACTCTGATATGCTAATTTTTCCAAGTAATTTTATAGATGTCACAGTAAGGATGTGGTTACAAATTCTGTTCATTCATTTATTCATAAGAAGTGTACTAAAATAAATACATTTTGAAAAATACTAGTATATACCCATTATACATACATACAAAATAATAATTACACTTGATACTATAGATGTAGATGCCCTATACACAAATACACCATATGAATTAGGGCTTGGGGGATGTTATTGGTATTTTAATAGCTTTGTTTTCATATTAGTTCTGGTTGTTTTTAGTGGACCTTACATTGCTGAACTGCAATACAATGAATAGCTTTTATACTGTTACAAGGGATTGTAAGACCTCCAGTTATACTAATTATTGTACAGCAAAGTAGAATATATCATTCTAAACATTCTGATTTTATAGGATGTTATTCATAATTTATTGATGATATCTTTATGACATGACATTTACATGACGATTATGATTATTATTATTATTATTATTATTATTGCAAGAACTTGCTACTTATACTAATGGACTTGCTTACAGTTTTCACTCTGATATGCTAATGTTTCATAGTAATTCTATAAACATCACACTCTCTAAGGATCTGGATGCAAATTCTGTTCATTTATGTAGTCATATGAATCATACTAAAATAAATACGTTTTCATAAAATAGTGGTCTAGCTCCATCATATATAAAGAAAAATGTTTATTCATTCATTCATTAAACAATAAGCAGCTTAATCCAGTACACAGGTGTGGGGGAGCAGGATACTCCTCCAATGCTCAGTGGTTGTAGGACTGCGAAATATACTTGAATGAGTGTCAATGTATTGCAGGATGCATATCACACACACAAACATGCACACACATGCACAGATGCACACTCGCACACACACACACACACACACACAAACACACACACACACACACACACACACACACACACACACACACACACACACACACACACACACACACACACACAAGCATACATACACACATACACATACAAACACACACAGAAACACATGCACACACATGCACACACACACACACATACACACACACACACACACACACACACACACACACACACACACACACACACACACACATACACACACAAACACACACACACACACATACACACACACACACACACACAAACACATCTGTGAGCCAATCTGGAGGCTCAAGGATTGTCATGCATCAAAGTTAAACAACGTGTAGCCAGTTGGTATACATATTAAGGCTTATAGCTAAAGTAGATCATTTTTAAGGTCTGCTGGTAACCTGGATGATGATTTTAGCTAAAGAGGAAGTAAATCACTTAGAACCAGTTACACCTTTGAAGAAGTTAACTATAACAGAGATAGTCAGTATGGTTCATACTATACAAAAGGAGAGAACTCTAAAGTTAAAATGTCACCAGTGCTAAATAATTCCATCGCTGTCTTATGTATGGTACAGATTTGCATGCTATTAAGACAGCTTTTAGTAATAAATGGAAGTTCTTAATGGTCATTCAAGAGCTATAATATTAAGCAAATTACAAACATTTATGGCTAAACACTGAAAAATCTTCAGACTACATACAGTCAAACTAAATGCTTAGAAATGCTGTCTAATAAAACCCTCTCATATGGGAGGCTTACTTCCACACACCCTGACATATATATACTAATTTGATGGCTTCCCATAACAGCTAATTACAGCATGAAATGATAAAATAACAAATTGATTAAATAAGCAAGGTAGAAAACCAGTTGATCCTTCTGCTCAATGGAATGAACATATTTAGAGAGAAAAATGAAAATAATGCTGACTGTGATATTTTAAGAGGAACTGCTGTTTGCAAGAAATGTGCCATCTGAAAAAATATTTTAGAAAACATTTTTTTTATGTACATTATATAAATGGCAAACTGTATAAATCACTTTCTTTTTCTATATGTTGTACTACTAGAGTTCCCTTTATTGCAGCATATAACATCTCTACAGCATTTTACACACAGATAAAGCTAATAAATAAATGAACCAGTGACTATATGATCATTTGTATGAAATGTATAACTGAATGATTTAAGCAGTCTCATATATAATAAGCTGAAAAACATTATTTCATGATAATAGAAGTGCAAATGACTCTGAACTTGCCTTTGATTTAAATCTTCATCACTGTTATGCAGAATATAAATGATAAATTATTTTTTTGCATTGTTTTATTACTGTTGATCCCCACTGAGTGCTGTCTGAGCCTCCCTCCAGGCTATCAAGTCAACCCTTCCATTTCCCCTAGAAACTGAATGCCCTAAAGGTGAAAACTGAGCAATAGGTGCTACCACTTAATCTAGATAGTTACGTACTTAGATAGCTAGTCACTTAGTCAGTTATAGACAACCACAAAAACAGAAAATACAAGCCAACGACCACAGAAAAATAGATGGCCAGTATTTTAAAATACCAAAATACTTTATTAAATAACAAACCAACTTTCAGAATCTCTAGCGCCTTGGCTGTTAAGCTTTTATAGAGTATACTTCCATTTCCCCATATATATATATATATATATATATATATATATATACCCTTTAAATAACCACTTGAATTTTCTAATTACATCATTGATCAATTAAAAAAAAATTACAAAAAAATGTCAGATTACACTCCATATTGAGACCTTTGGGGGATAAAGTATTACATTTCAAAATAAAAGTAGATTCCTTTTTCCACAACTTCTTTTTTATATCACACACATTAATACAGGCATTATTAATTTGTTCCAAAACAGTCACTTGTATACCAAATGGATTTCCATTATGACACCTTTGGAAGTCAAGAGATATAGGACTTTCTAACCTACCTTTTTAATGTCCCTAATATGTTCTTTTAACCTTATAGAAAAACTTCTTTTGTTTTCCCCAATATAAATGTTTTTACATGGACATTTTAAGCAATATATTATCCTTTCACTCTCACACCCAAAGATACCGTTCACTTGAAACTTTTTACCATTAATTTCTGTAAAACTGTTTACTATAAAATGACAGCATGAACATTTCCCACAGGGAAAGGTTCCTTTGGCATGAATTCATCTATTCTATTCACTCTGGGTATACTAAATCTACCATGTACCACAAAATCTTTAATACTCCTCCCTCTCATATAAGAAATTCGGGGTTGATATTTACTAATAAATTTCAAATTCTTATATCTCTCCAAAATACCCCAAAATACTGAGGTACTGACCTACTTAGTCAGTTAATTCATTTGTTTGACCCTACTATTCCCCATTTTGTTGTGCATGCCCTGTACTTCCCAAGGGTTGACATATAATAAGAATATAAAGGGCCTATGTCTTGCTGCCATGAGATGCATTCCATAAATATTAAGTTTTACATCTTTTTTAGTTTAAACTTATTTTGTATAGCTATTACTAGAGGTTGCTAAGAGTTGCCTCAGTTGTTTAGTATTTGAGAACTTATATAGACAGTGACCTAACGTTTGTTCAAAGTGTGTCTATTACTGTAAGAAAGTCCTTCTATATTGCAGAGGTTATAAACAAAAGGATTGTGTCTAGATCTAAGGATGTCATTGTCCCCTTGTACTTAGCTATCATTAGGCCAGTCAGTGAATATAATGCCCCTTTAGCGTGTATCTGACCAGACACATGCAACAACTGGAATACTCACAGAGATATTTTACTACAAGGATACAAGGCCTAAAACAACATGTCCTACATGGACCAACGCCCTGTCACTATACATGGAATCCTACAGACTGCTAAGTGTGATCTGTGGCATATAAGGCATCCTGTGACCCAATATTAATGGATTTACAGCACATCAGCAAATCAAATGGCATCAGAAATGTTCAGTCTAGTGATCTAAACCCCTTCTGCAACATCAACAGAATGGCTTGGATGGACAGGTATATCTGAGAGGATACTGCTGCTCTGGAACAAACTCCCCATTCATATAAAACAAAGTTCATCCCTGCCCATATTCAAGTGCAACTTGGATCTATGGATGGGGAACAGAAAATTTACCTCCGAACTGCCCCCTGTACTAGTAATGGATAGATGAATTTCCTAAATGCTTTATCCCATGCATGGGTCCCCTCAAATTATTTATGGTATGATACCAGTTATTCTCATTGAGGGCAATATATAATTATCGAATATGGGATGGGTAAGGCCAACTTCTAATTAAATGGGACAGGTTAATTCAAACACAAAAATGGAAATTGTCTAGGTTTAAAATGGTGCACAAGGGCAGCTAGCTTATTACTTGCCTATGAGCCTATGAACCTGCGGTACTCAAAAATCAGGTCCATTTTGTCAGTAAGGTCATATTCTGATTTGCTTGTTGCAGTCTATGTTTAAATTTGTATCTTATTCTTTTATTTTAGTGTCATTCTCATTAATTTCACCAGATTTTCTTTCTAGATGCTGGCTTACATGGGCCATATTGTTCTGGAGGTTGTGTTGATTTTGTGTGTACTTTCTCTGCAGTTTTGTATTACTTTTTCTTTGTTAGTTAATTTGGGTGGGGATGACACCAGCATAGTAGGACAGATGATGCTGTTGGGCTTTCTGATTGCAACCTTAGCAATCCTTCTGTTAATTCTTTATTATTTTAGTAAGTTTCTGTTTTTAGAGTCAAGCACAGCTAGTGTGGAGAGAAAAGGGCAACTGCCCAGGTGCAAAGTGTTGGTTGGTGTGGTCTGTCAGTCCTGATCACTCTTTAATGCAATACCAGCTCTTAAAGGCTCTTGAACTTTATGTGTGGTCAAAACTCTAGCAAATGCTAATGTAAAAAAAAAAAAAAAGAAAAAAGAAAACATTTTTAATGCAAAATCTGAGTGCTATAGAACTCTGTGTGGGCTATAAACTGTAGCAACTACTTGCTACATTTGCATCAAGCAGTATGCTGCAGTTTAAAAGAAAAAAAAGTTTTATTTTTAAATTAAAATGTGAGGCATGAGGGTCAGTGGCAGAGTGCAGATACATGATGTGATTGACTCCTGCACTTCAGGAGCACCAGATACCTGATCATATAATTTTTTTCCTCTTTAGTTGAAGGGGGTGGCGTGGATTAGCTACTGTATGCCGGAAACAAAATGGATTCCTGCAGTTTTTACAGAGGTCCTTTTTTTTGCTCATCATTTCAAGAGCTGAGGGGGTGGAGTATTAGTTCATGAGACTGGCACTGGGAGATGGTTGACCCAACTACTCCTAATAGAATGTCTTTTTTTATTTAAAATTATATTTCCAAGTCAAGTTGCTCATGCTAACTATTAAATGAGTATGCATTATAATAATGAGGAGCTGTCAATTATCTAAACACATTGGCAAGGTAGCTAAACTGTCTTGTAAAACAGGTAAGCAGATTCAGTGAATGGAATGCAGTGTGTTAAACCTGCTTTTGCCTCTTTCTACAATAAATGCATATTTAATTGTATCATAGGATTGACATAATTTTTAGCAGAAAGAGACAGAAGAATTCACAAGTATGGGCTAACTAGCCTAGTTATCTCTTAGTTCAGAATTTTTACTCACCTATTTGCTGTTATAATCTTGCCTGATTAGCTCAGCCCAGTGCACTAACCACTCCCACACATAATCAAAGTATAGTGAATCGTGCAAGTGAACAAATCATTTTCTGAACTGGGTAACCTATGGGTGGATGAAGATTGAACTCTCCAGTTTCAGTTGCCTGAGGTTCAGCTAGCTGAGAATTCTACTAATAAACATAAATTTTGACCAGCTTTGTATTTCGATAGAAACCATAACTGGCAGCAGTGCAGAACATAAGCAACAATGGTGCTGCCAAAAATAATGACAGAGGTAAAGATTCCATATTCAAGGCCAGATTACAAAAAAAAAAAAAAGTACTTTACTGCATTAAGCTGATCTCTTTAGAGTTCGGTTTATTACAGCTAGATCCACAAAAAAAAGAAAAGAAAAAAACCTGCCACTCCTTCTACTGGTATACCAATCAGGTGGGCAGATCATTAAACTACCAGTTGCTACCATTTAAATCACACATGCAGTGCTCAGGTTAAACCGTAAATGCAATACCAGCTTTTAAAAGCCATTAGAGAATGGATAAACTGTATATCAGCACCTTGATTGGAGAACGAACGTTCTCCAGCAGGGTATTAATGTACAAGTAATGCCCACTGAAAAATGAGTCTGCCACTTCACTGCACCATATCAAGCTGCTGTGGAGCTTGGATAGAGAACACCTAACAGTCGCCATTATTTTTCACTCACTAAGCAGTGCTTTTGCTGTTTAGCAAGTATAAAAAAAAAATCAACAGAAAAGAAAGTGTATATGTGTGTATGTATGTGTATGCATGTGTTTATGTTTCTGTCTGCATCTGTGAGTGAATGTTTGTATGAAAACAGAAGAGACTGTGTGTGTGAGAGATCGAGAGAGAGTGAGAGGGATCTTGTGTGACTAAATGCGTGTATGAATGCAAAGGAGACTGTGTGTGTGTGTGTGTGTGTGTGTGTGTGTGTGTGTGTGTGTGTGTGTGTGTGTGTGTGTGTGTGTGTGTGTGAGAGAGAGAGAGAGATCGAGAGAGGATGAGAGTGATCTTTTGTGAGTAAATGCGTGTATGAAACCAGAGCAGACTGGGTGTGTGAGAGACTGAGAGCGGTCTTGTGTGCTTATCTCTCAACTGTCCAAATTTTCGCAGAATGTCCAGATTTTTGCCTCATATTTTTGTCTAGTCCTCATAAAATTTGTCATTTTCTGAAGCTTTGTGGCAAATCAGTGAGGACTAAATAGATTTGAGGGAAGGGGATTTTAAAAACACACATTGGTGTAAGAGGAAGCAGAATAAAAAATAAAGAAAGCAGATAAAAACCCAGGGCTTAATGAGTCAGTCCATTATATGAAATGTTCAATAAAAGATCAAGCATTAGAAAAACTAATGATTTATTGTGTTTATGTGTTTATAAGCTTTATTTGCTTTTTTTTTTAAATATGTCAATTGGAAAGTTTTTAATATTTAATATATATATTCAATTAATTGAATATTTGATTTAGATTTTTATTAATTAGATGTGTATTTAATGAGGTTTGTGTTTCTTTATTTATTTCTGAAGAAGTCTCTGAAGGAAAAAAAAAAAAAAAGTTTCAGACGCTTGTTGTGTCTTTTCCTGTCTCCTATTCATATATTCTGCTTTTTTTTTTTTTGCTTTTTTTTACTTTTTGCTGTTTGGTGTGGAGTTTTAAATTCACTAAATAATGACAACCATTTGAGTTTCAGGCTGTATATCCTTCAGAAAATGTATTGTTATACAAGACCTTTTATTCTATCATCTTTCTAAGCTAATAAGGGTAATATTTAAAGTTTGTCCCTATTTTTTGGGCTTTGTCCCCCCATTATTTTTGGCTTTGTCCACATTTTTGTGCTAAGAGGTTGAGAGTTATGCTTGTGTGAGTGAATGCAAGTATGAAACCAGAGGAGACTGTGTGTATATGTATGTGTGTATGAAAGCAGAAGAGACTGTGTATGAGAGAGGCAGAGAGAGACAGGGAGAGAGAGAATGGGCTGTCTGTAAAACTGTTGTGTTTTACTTATTTATTTTTTTAAGTACTATATTTTTTTATACATATTTTTTATATAAAATGCTTTTTCCAACACTATTAACATATACTACAGAAAGCTTGAAACATTAGACAGAGGAACTATTTTACATCAAAAATATATAGAATGATAATGTTATTGTGTTGTGTCTTTTGGCTTTTCCCGGTTAGGGGTCGCCACAGCAGAACTCCGGTCCGCTAATGATTGGCAGTAGATTTTTATGTACCGAGTTGCCAGCTCTGACGCACAACCTTCAACGAAGGTACGCCCCATTCACGCTTAAAAAAAAAAGTAAAACACAACAATTTTACAGACAGCCCATTCTCTAAGCACAATAATGCCCTACAGGTGTGTGTTAATGTGTAATTAATGCCCCTCCAGGGGTGTGAGTGGGCATTAATTACACATTAACACACACCCTGGAGGGCATTATTGCTTACATATTGCATTAAAGACAGAGAGATCATGATGAAGGATGGCCAATCATGCCCCCCAACCCTTTGCACCCAGGGAAGTTGTCCCTCTCACCCTGTCCTAGCTATATTTCTGTTCCGTGTAAGTTCCTCACCATCCTATATTTGTAGTCAGTACTTACATATGAGTAGCATAAACCTCTGAAGAGCTATAATTTAGAATTACTTTCTTTTTTTAATATTTTTGCTAAGTGGGTAAACACACTAAGCACAATTGTTCCTTGTCGTGGATGGCCCAGGAATACTATTTGGTGAAATGACTTGTTTAGAGTCTCACAGTAACAAAAAAATGAAGCTAAATCTACAGTTACAGGGTGAAGGTGATTAGTAGCTTATACTCTTAATTATCTGTACGGAAGTGTAACTTTCTGCTTGAAATAAATTGCTTCACAACCCGCATTCAGGACATAATATTTAGATCTTAACACAAACATCTGTGGTTGTCCATAGTATGGTATAATAGGTCTCTTAAGATGTCCTTCCAGAAGATATTGATTTTTGTCAAGTCTTTCAGCGAACAGTGCTATATAATGCCCTGACTGTATCATATCTGAATGCATTTCCAAGGATGGATGTCTGTCTGAAAATGGCAGTACAACAAAAATGAGAAAATTATTGCATCGTCTGCCCTCAAAAAAAGGTGATATCTTCATTTCCAATAAAGAAATGAGCTGTAGAACTGCAAATGGCCGAGAAGGAAAATAGAATTGATTCTCATGCACTTCTGATGTATGGTTAAATAATAACGGACAGCAACAAGTTATTTACTGCACTCAGGTAACATCTGTCAGGCCATGAAAGTGAGATATCGTCACCTGGTTACATAACTGATTCATTAGTATTTTATCACCAACAGTGAAATCAGACGTTTGAGAAAAACATTTTTTCTTGCAAACTGACACTAGTGTTTCAACTTCCAACAATGGATTTACAAAGTTCCAGTGTCATGTATCATTTGAACATTTACCTTTAAACTATTTGCTATTTTAAGCTTCTGTATATATAGTTCAGTTTCTTACATTAGGTGGACTCCTAGTATATCGCTAAATAGTAAATATATGGTAGCACAATTACCACAGAATATTCTTTTTTTTCTTTTTCTTTTTTTTTGAAGACAAGGAAAGGAAAGAAAGCATAAAAAGATCTGAGGACAGTGCTTTGTGCAGAACATGTCTAGAGTTGCTTTTAAAAGCAACTACCTACAAAGTAAATCAGTGATAAATCTATAAATCTTTAACGTTCAAGCACTTAAAGGAAAATGGCATTCACTTCTTGTAGTTTAGTTATTTAACACTCAGCCTGTCAAACTTTTATCTAGTGACTTGTCTTATTGGCACTTAGTTATTTAGGACTCGGATCCTTATTTAATTCTTTGAACTTTCCAAACAGATTATGCATGAATCAGCACCGTATGTGATGCCAGTAAGACTAGCCACTTTCACGTATACATTCACAGCAAGATGAGGGCAGTCTTCATCTTTCTTTAAGACTTTTTAGTACTCTGTCACAAATTTATAGCAATAATTCACCTTTTGGAATATTGGAGAGACAGATAGACAGATCGGCAGAGAGATATTTAGATAGGTAGCTATTTTATTTATCCTTTGTTGACCGGGTATTTCGGTACATATGTGGATAGTAATCTGGCTTTCAATCAACATGTGTCCTTAAGATAATAAGGAAACCATTCTATGTTGCTGAATTTATAAGCAAGGGCATGGCATCTAGGTCCAAGAAAGTCATTGTTCCACTGTATTTGGCCCTCATTTGGCCCATCATTGTCTGTATTTGGCCCTCATTTGGCCCATCACTGAGTGCAATGCTCTTTTTAGTATGTATCTGACCAAGCAATTGCTACAGATAGAACATCCACAGAGGCTCCTCACAAAAAAGAACACAGGGCTCTGCATATGGCCTGGTTAGTTCAACTAGGATAGTAGGCTTTTTCAGTGGAGACCCAAGTTGATATTCATACTACTAGCGGACCTTCCACTCTCTTTTCAGTAGGTGCCATTGGATCTTTTTCATCAACCTGAGCTACCACCAACTCAATCATAGATATATTTTGGAGACGTATTTATGAAGATCCTGTAGAACATAACAAAGATGCTAAATGGACAAAAGAAGTAAAAGAAATAATAAGAAGTTCAAAGGTACAGCATATGAAATGGGATGAAGTAATAGCCAGAGAGAGATTGAAACAAAGTTAAGAAAAGCCTCTAAATGGAAAACTCCAAGCCCAGATGCAATACCTAACTTATTGTTAAAAGTATTAACATCTTTGCAAGAAGATTTAGCCATGAGTAAGAACTATTTATATGCAAAAAGCATTTGATAGTATCCCACATTCATGGATAAAAGGGTGCTTAAAAATCACTGCTATTCTGTCTTGCCCTTAACCCATTAAGTTGTCTACTTAACAGCTTCAACTATGGTTATAATTTGGCTCCTAGAAAACAACAAAGTGTAAAGACTTCTCATCTTCTCTTTGTCGGTGATTTAAAACTGTATAGCTCATCAGATGAGGAACTAAAGTATATCTGCAAGTTGTCAAAACTTTTTTAGATGATATAAGAATGTAACTTGATCTTGATAAATGTGCAAAAGCAACCTTTAGGGCAGGAAAACTGCAGCACCAAGAAAACATCAGTTTGGGACAAGAATGTGATATAAAAGAACTTGAGCAAGAGGAAGTGTATAAATATTTGGGAAGTGATGAAGGATCAACAATAAAACATGAACAAATGTGAATAAAACTTAGTAAGGAATACTTTAGAAGACTTAAATTAATGCTGAAAGCAGTGTTGACATCTAGGAGCAAAATTCAAGCTATAAACCAATTTGCTCTTCCTGTCCTAACTTACAGTTTTGGGATGACTGACTGGCCTCAAAACGTGTTAGATCGAAAAGACAGAAAAACAAGAAGGATGCTTCATGCTCAAATAATTTATAAAAATCAGTGCATACCAAGATTATATATTCCCCATTCCAAAGGAGGGATGGGCCTCCTTGAAACTGATTACATGTATAGATATGCAATCGTGGGACTGCACACATATCTGCTGACCTCACAAGACCCAAATGTAGTGAAAGTTTTGAAACATGAGGAGAATAAATCTAAGATGACTTCTCTGCTTAGTCTAGCAGAAGCATATTGGTGTTAAGCAGGAATGGAAATCAAACCAGAAGTAGATAAAAATTGGGCCACAACTGAATGTGCCAAAAAACAAAAGAAAGAATATAAGGTGAAGGGCCAGATGACAAGGCAAAAAATATGGAAAATGCATAAATATACTTGCAAGTATAGAAAACTTCTGTAAGAACCTCATGTTGATCAGGATCGAATGCAGGAATGGTTAAGGAGAGACAAATTCAAAACAAGAGATGAAAGGTTAATATTGGCAGGCCTAGATTGTGGGCTACATACACGTTGGTTTACAAAGTCCACTGAACATGTGGGAGAAATAGACAAATGTAGGTTTTGTAAAACAGAATTGGAAACAGTTGCACATCTTGTTGCTGGTTGTGACATACTAATGGCAGAAGGACTGTATATGAAAGGCATGATAATGTGGCAAGACTGCTGCACTGGAGATTGTGCAAACATTATGGTATTGAAGTGGCTGAAAAACACTGGAAACGTGAGCCACAAAGCAATATAGAAAATGATGGTCTGTATCACATAGAATCACCCATTATCAACAGTTCAAAAGATAGATGCTAGAAAAATGGATATAGTGGCCCAGGAAAAGAAGACAAAAGTAGCATTGATCATTGAAAACACCACACCCAGTGACTTCAGTGTCTTGCATACAGAGAGACACAAAGTCATAAAATATCAGGATTTGCAGGCAGAAATGAGAGCAGTGTGGAAGAAAGATACCCAGACATTTCCAATAGCAGTAGGAGCAATGGGTCTTATAAAAAAGAATCTACAATCGTATTTAGATATGTTACCAGTGCATGTAACCCCATACAAATTGTAGAAGGAGTCATTACTGGGCACATTGCAGGTGCTGCAAAGACCACTTCTGGCTGACATCAAAGACTGAAACAATCCTAATTTCATGAACTTTAGTCATACTTTGACATAGGAAAAGAGTCCATTTCCATCATAGTATTAGAAATCCAAAAGACTTGGAGAAATTAAAAAAGGGAAAGGCCTCATTTTAACATCCTATCCAAAGGACATCACACTCAGGAGTGCAGCACCCCCCCTTGTTAGCAATCCCTCTACCTGGTATGGGAATAGAACCAAATGCCAGTGTGCCCTCTGTTGTGCAACTAACACTAGTAAATGTGAGTGAGAGAGACAGAGAGAGAGAGAGTGAGAGAAAATGATTTCTGTTTTGCCATGTTTTGTGGCTTTGTCTGCATTTGAGCGAGTTTACCGCATGGTGGGGAGGTGGAACATCTGCCCGTTGTGTGATCTTGAAGTTGGTATATACAAGTTGCAAGGGGTGGAAGGGTTAGAGGGGTTGGACCCCTGCATAAAATTAGTTTTATTTATTTATTTGTCTTTTCAATATTTTTGAATTTCAATCTTTTTAGATTGAGATTTTTGGGTTTGACATTTCTTGCTTGAAATACACTGATATAAATGTAGATATAGATATAGATACACACACACACACACACACACACACACACACACACACACACACACACACACACACACACACACACATGTGTATGTGTTTATATGGGATTGCTTTTAAATCTTGAAAGACTGAAAGATCGACTTTCAGTATCTCAAGATAAAAATATCGAAAGTGCAATTATTCTAATCTGCACTTTTCCAAGTTTTAGTTTACCAAATCTGATTTTAGTGTGGTGTGTTGTGGTTTGTTTTGAGGTGCATTGTGGGAGTTAGACATGGTGGACAATGTGTGGTTGTGTACAGAGATTCAGGTAGGTTGTAAGTGTTTAAGGGTTTTGGGTAGGGATGTTGTGTGTTTTAGTTGTGTGGGAAGTTTTGGGAGTTGGATGGGCTAGATAGGTGAATGTGCACGTGTGTGTTAGTGTTGAAGGTGGTGTGTTTTTTGAATGTGTAGTATGTGTGTTTTTCACATGTATGTGTGATGGTGTGTAAAGTAAGTGTAGGGTGCATAACGGTAGTTTTTTTGTGCATTTCAGGGTAGTGCCAACTCAGAGTTGGTATATATATATATATATATATATATATATATATATATATATATATATAAGTAGCAGGGTTGTGGGAGCACAGCCCTCCACATGAGTATATGTATAGGTTTTGTATGTTTTGTTGATGTGTGTGTTTAGTTGCTTAGTTACGGTGTAGGGGGCAGGTGTTGTTTGTGATGTTGTGGTGGAGGTTCTGAATTTTCGGTATAGTGGCATTCATTTTTTTTAATATTTTGGTATAGTGAGTGTTTTGGTGTTTAGGTCTCGAGATACTGAAAGTCAGTCTTTCAGTCTTTCCAGATTTAAAAGTAGATCAGTTTATATACACACACACACACACACACACACACACACACACACACACACACACACACACACACACACACACACACACACACACACACACACACAGACACACACACACACACACACACACACACACACACACACACACACACACACACACACACACACACATATATATATATATATATATATATATATATATATATATCTACTTTGTTTCATTGAAAGCTCATTTCACTGAATTTGAATTCACCCTGAGCAAATCGCTGAAAGCTCAAATTAGTGAAAACTCATTTCACAGAATCTCATTTCACTGAAGTGAAGTACTGGTACTGTGTAGAGTATTGTAAGGCATGTAAAAGGTATATGCCCTTTTCCCCACTGTAGTGGATTCCTGGAATTAGTATATATAGTTGGGGTGGGGGGTGTAGCCCCTACCTAGTTTAGTTTTATATTATATTTTACCAAAAGCTTCAAAATAATACATTTTAAACCATAGACATGCATACTTACAACACCAATGACTAACTCTTTCCAGAGGACAATATATACCCAAACTAAATGGGAGGCTATGCCCCCCACACCCCCCCCAACTAGATATGCTAACTCCAGGATCGCATTACAGTGGGGAAAAGGGCAGTACTCTACTCAGTGCCAGTACTTCACTTCAGTGAAATGTGATTCAGTGAAATGAGTTTTCAGTAATTTGAGCTTTCAGCGATTTGGTCAAGGTGAATTGAAATTCAGTGAAATAAGCTTTCAATGAAACAAAGTAGACTCATATATATATATATATATATATATATATATATATATATATATATATATATAGGTATTAAATCTATATATGAATATATATACACAGATAGATAGATACAGATAGATACACAAAGAGAAAGAGTGAGTTTATAAAATTAACACAGCTTTATTTTAAAGACAAGCCAAAGTCAGCGGTGCAGACATTTCATACAAATGAGTGCACCAAAGTAAATAACTTTTTGTAATGGCAGCCAAAGTCCCCTAAGCAAAGGTAGAAAGTTCAGCAATTAATTTCTGGAGCAGGAGTTAATGTCTACAACACATAGGTGCATCCATTATTTGTAAGACTCAGCCTTTACTCCCTGGAACCAGCATGGAAGCTGAAATTTGTAGCTTTCTCTTTTCTTTCTTTTCATCAAAGATTGAGCTGGTAAGAGACTGAAAACTTGTAATGGAGTATTCCTATATTCTAATATTGTAAAATGATAATCTCCACAGCAAATGTTATTGCTCTTTTTCATCATATTTTCACCATCTGAATAGTTATTGCAGACTATACATTTCAGTAAGGATAACATGGACCTGTAATTCTGTCTTTAGAATCACTTACTAAGTCTCTGAATTCTTGACTCATAAAATGTGGACCCTTGACTAATATGACACCACCAGGTTTGTCTTTCTCTGATGTATCTGTTAATTTAATCACTTCAGGGTACTTAGAAAAATAATTTAAATATATTGCTTCATTGAAATGAAAATACATTTCTACATCTTCTGACCCAGAGTCTCCCTTGTATTTTGTACCGGAGACACATTGAAGAATAAAACAAAAAAGTTCTTATTAGAGCTACCACCAACACCCGAATGGGCATTCAAAACACAAATTGGCCCTTCTCAGAGCTCACAGAAATCTGTATCAGCTTCGGTAAGACCAGCCGTAGGCACAGACACAGCTTCGGTGAACCAAACAAAACAGTTCTTTTTAGAACTACCGCATCTGCCCGAAAGGGCATTCTAAACACAAAACAGCTCTTCTCAGAGCTCATAGAGATCTGTAACAGCTCTATATAGAGCTCCAGCTGCCCACAGGGCTAAAACAGCTCTTTTTAGAGCTAGCTCCACCACCGACTACACGTGGAAATCTGTTCACCGTTTAGGAGCAAGAGTGAAAGGCTTTGTAAAATTGGTTATTCCTTCCCTCCGGGCAGGCATCACTCAGGATCGAAAACCCAAGAGGTCCACACCTATTTTTCTGGTTTTATAGTTCTTAAATACATTGGATGAACTACATTTGCATAAAAACTTCATCATCCAGTGAGACTTATCTATCAGTCAATAAACTAGAAAAGCTATACCTCAAATGCAGGCTTTGCCCAAAATTCATCAGTTTTATAAACAAGAATTCCCTGAATCAAATAGCCAAACAGCCTACTAGAGATAAAAATGTTCTTGACCTGGTCTTACAAATCTGGTAGCTATATGTACCATCCCACAAGTCTGACATCAATCTGGTAATCTTCTGTTTCAAAATCCCTACATCAGCTGAGGCAAATATCACAATATTTAAAGACTTCAAATGAACAGATGTCTTACAACTCTATGATGAACTGACTAAGATCAAATATAACTGTACCCCCCCCCCAAATGTAGACATGGAAAGTAATTATGTAAGTAAATTATAGTATCACCTAGAAAACTGTATAAACTTGTCATTCCCTACCAAAACTTAATAAAATGAGAAAGGATAGAACAAACTAGCTTGATTGTCCACATGCATAAATAAGCAATATAATAAGAAAAAAATCTCATTAAAATACATGGAAAATTAAATCAAGATTAACTCTGAAAGGTTATCCAAGCTTCACATAAACTTAGGTAACAGTGGAAGCTATGGATAAGTACAAATCTTTCTTAACATATGTCATGAAGTTACAAACTAGCACCCAGCATTGCTCTGAACTCACCTGAAGTGGCACTATCTCCTCTGATCAAATGGATATCACAACCATACCGGAAAACAAATTCAATGCTAACTTCACCCACAGATATCTATATCAAATCCACCTATACTGAAAGACCTCAAACCCCTTATCATCACAACAGAATACTTGTTAAAATACTTTCAAAAAACAAAAAGTACATTCTCTATGGGACCTGATAACACACCAGGCTGCCTGCTGAACAGCAGTAAACATGCACAGGTGGACTCACTCCTACAAATATTCAACCTGAGCTAATCTAGTGGCTTTGCCCTTGAGGTTTGTCACACAGCAGTTATGATACCTCTTTACAAGGATGGCATCACCATTGATCCTATGAATTACACACCACTCAACCTGATTAGCCTCATCTACAAGGTTATGGAACAGGTCATTACAGACCTGATAAGCTACAATATAAAAAAGTCTTATAAGACTTGACCCCAGTACTTTACCTATGTTAAAAGTAAATCCTGTTTAATGTTGTTTGTCTTTTGGCTTTTTCCCAGTTAGGGGTCACCACAGCGGAACTCCGGTCCGCTAATGATTGGCAGTTTGTTTTTATGGTGTCGAGTTGCCAGCCCGATGCCCAACCATCAATGAAGGCCTGCCCATTCAACGCATGTCTTTCGAACACCCACTCGACCACGGGGTGAACATGCAGACTCCACAGAGAAGGCACTCCCAACCCAAGCCGAGAATCGAACAGGAGAACCTCTTGCTGTGAGGCAACAATGCTACTGCTGCACCACCGCAGAAATAAAAGTAAATCCTGTTTAATAAACCTAGTAAATTTCTTTGAGACAATAACACAAACCATGCATAGTGGTCATGATCTCCATACAGCATACCTCAACCTCACCAAAGCATTTGATACTTTACTATATGTCAACATTATTAACACACTAAATGCAGTCTAAATCAATCCATATGTAATTAGATGGCTAGTTAATTGGCTGTGGAACAAAACTCATACTGTGAGAGTGGCAGGTGCAGCCTCAGAAAGAATGAAAGTAACCAGTGGGGTCCTACAGGGTTTAGTGATAGGGCCTTTGCCATTTGGAACAGACTTCTCTTATCTCCAAATAAAAAATCAGGAACTCTGGTTAACCGAGGTTACCAATGATTGTAAACTGTGTGATATGCTTGAATCCCATGCTGATATGCAGAAGCTACAAAGTGAACTTAGATGTGTTAATATCTGGTGTGCTTTCAATGTCTTAAAACTAAATACTAAAAATGCAATATTTTTGCATTTAGCAAGCAAGTCCTCCACCCAGCTTATAGTATAGAAAATACTCCACTCCAAAATGAAGATGGAGTGAGAGACTTTAGAAGATAGGTAGATAACTCCTTCTCCTATGTCCATCATGTTTCAACAGTTGCCAGCAAATTCTTCTGTCACAGATTATTTCAAAGGGCATTTCCTTTAGACCCAAAGAAGTCCTGACTTCTCTATATTTTCATTTGATCAGGCTCATTATAGAATACAATACCCTTTTACTAAACATATCAAGCTGTTATAGAGATACCAGGGTTCTTGACAAAAAAAGATCATGAGACTAAAATACTCGTGTTATCAAGTGAAGGCCTTGCCCCTATATTTATTCCTTAAGGGAATTCACTGCCTTGCCTTCTTGGCCATTTGGGATTTAACAGTCCAAGACCTCTTAGTTGTTTGCAAATCAAAGAGTCCTCTGAACACTAGAATCAGAGAGATGAGCCTGCTTCAGCACATAAACAAATTATGGTGGAGGGACAGATTTGTCACACAATGACTACCCCTTCTCTTGATCAAACTTCCTCTCCAGAAACAGCAATGTGACACACTACCCTCCTTTAAGAAGGAATTAGACAACTGGATGGATATTCATAAATTCACCCCTGGCTTAATGCTTCTTGAAAAAAAGGAGGTATGGTCTAAGGTGGGTACTGGCAAGGTGTAAATGGCCACATGGTCCAGTTGCTTAGTACATTCTATGATTTTCTGATTTGGTTATGGTATGAACTGCATATATTGTTCGTTTGTATCACTTTTTCCATATGTGTTGACATTCCTTGCCAATACGGTCCACCTTTTGCTTTTTTATAATATTTCACTATTCCAAGGAATGACTTATTAGTATTCTCTGTGTTTCCACAGGATGGATAACTAGTAAAACCTTGTCAGCTTTAATATTGCACCTTGGTCACAACTTACTTTCAGTTAGAACAAGACCATATTTCTTTTCACATCAATGATTTTTAATTCCATCAGCATCTCATTCTGACTTCTATCAATGAGTGTATTTTTAAAACAGTGTCAGTCTATTTGTAAAACGTCTTCACCTTTTCCTCTGTAATTAATAACAAAGGCATTACCCAAAGATTAACAAGTTATCCTTCCAGCATGTTTTTCTCTGTGTTCTGGTAAATACATTCTGCTCAACATATATAATTCCTTGTCTGGTCTGTTTTTTCACTTTTTTATTTCTGTTGATTTCAACATCCTCTGTAATCCCAGATGTGCCATCTACAAAGACTTTCTAAATATTCTTTGACAGGATAACTGACTTGTCTCTCCTTGCACTGCTTTGTCATAGATATAGCTACAGAATTGTTCACATTCATGCACAATAGCAAATTATTCTTTTTTGTGTTAGCTTATCTTTTCATGATTTTGTAAATTCTTTTCACATATAGCTCGCTGATCTGTTTTCCCATAAATTGCATATCCTACACCTCTCTAAATGAGATAAATTTAGTTGTAACGTATCTAGTTTCTTTTCATCACAACATTTCGGTGTAGGTGTCCCTGTTACTATTTTCTTGAGTGCTTTAAATTCTGATCTTCAAGTTTGCATTCTTAACCTACATTTTTCAGTAGTTTTCCAAGAGACATCATTATTTCAGAAATACTAAGGACAAACTTTGTAAGATGCTGCATTTTTTACAGATCTTATTAATGCCTGTGTGGCATGTGGCTTTGGTATTTGCATGATTGCTCTTTTTTCAGTCCTTATAACCCACATGCTTTAGATATGTCACTGTATTTTACATTTGATCTTATTTATTTTAAATTGATGTTGCCTCAGCCTGCTCTGTAACTGTATCAACCTCTTGTCATATTTTTTGTTTGATCCCAAATTATATAATAATCCATCAAAATTATATTCAGAACACTTTGTGCAAATGCATTCATGTGTGCAATAGCTCTTTAGAACACCTTCAGTGCTGATGAGATAAAATAGAAGTCTTAGCAATCTGTACATTCATAGTAGCATATTAAATCTATACATGTTAAACTTATCTTCATCTAGCATTAACTGCAAGAAGCTCTGGTTTGTATCTAAAATAATAAGACTTTTGCATTTGACATAGTTGAAACTACTTTCTCGTAAATAATGTTTTATTTGTCTTAGAGCTATCTTCATGTGATCTTAGCTGGAAGAACTTCTGGTTTGTATTTAAAACTAAAAAGATCTTTTGCAGTTGGCATAGTTCAATCCAATTTCTAATGGATAATATTCTATTTAAACTACTTTATTCAGATGTTTTGCAAAAGTTGTCATGCTTCTCAACAATAACCATATGGCTGACTCATTTCCTGACTCTAACCACTGCTTAATGGCACTTATTTTTTTCCATTCACTTAAATTTCTATTTATTCCTACCCATAACAACTACTATTGTTTTCTATGGAGCTTATAGTACCGACATAGTATTTGAATTTATCTGAATATAATATTCATGTGACAATCACCCATACAAATAAATCAGTATAACTGTACAATAGTGTTGTCACTGTCAGAGTGTTCCTCTGTACTACTGCTTGTACACTGTGAGTATGTATCACTGTGACTAACTTCTTAAATGATGAATTACCTAAAATATTAGGAGAATTAACTTTCTGACTCATTACCAATGTTTGAAACAATGGAAATCAGGGTGCTGAAACATAGGAGAAAACCACCAGAAAACTTTAGGGGATGGAGAGGAATGGATATGACCATATTAATTAAACTAGTGTGCTTGTTATTTGGGAGCAGAAAAGAGAGGGGAGAACCTGATGGTGGTACACAGGATCATGTCACAAAGATGTGAGGGTGTTCTCCTGACCAGACAGAACAGAGGGGAATGAAGGGGCCACAAGAAGCAGATTGTAGGGACATGCTACTTACTGTATCTCAGGAAGTATTTTTCACAGTAAATCTGTAGACCTGCATAATAAACTACTAAAATGGGTTGCAGAGAAAGAATCAACAGAGGCATTTAAAACGGCATGGAATAGTTGGAGAAAGGGTAAAGTAAACGATAGGAAATGAGGGAGATAGAGAGTTAAATCCATCTAAAGGGCACAATAGACAAGGTTGTTGTCTAATTCTGCTGTCAATCAAATGTAACGTAATGCAGAAATATGGTACTCTGTACCTTCTGAAGCATCTGTGCTATTCTGCTCACTGAGGGGAAAAAAATCTAAATTGTGGCTCTACAGTTTCCCGTTTTCAACTAAACTGCCTTGCAGTGGGAGACTTCATTAGAGCTACGGTTGAATCATCACGTAAAAAACAAATCATTTTGAGGGCTTTTCACAAGTTTTACAGACAAAAAACAAAACTGTGGCTATTTTTGAAGAAAAAGAAATACACATTTCTTAACATCTAACTGCTCAGTGACTCAGAAACAAACTGCACTACTAGCTTCATGTAGTATTTATAATATGTATCAGGATGCTCTCAAACCTTAGGGCCACAGTGAATATGTTTGAAACTTACCTATGAATATGCTACTGCCAAGTGAAGACGATCCACATGATTTGCTGCCTACTATTATAGCACCTTTTTCTTAAAGAGATATTACAATTTAGTACACTTACAGCTCCTCACACATAATTGCAGACCATCATTTTCCATCAGATTATACCTCGAACCTCCACATTGTTGTTGCCCCATCCTTCATTGAAGCTTTACATACACCTATTGACTTCACTTTTTAAAGTTAGCCAAGTAATGCATGTTTCTGTACCACATGACCAGGGTCCTTATTTAGCCTCTTCTGGGATCATTAATGATGTAGACAACAATAAATTGACACATCTAGTCATGATTGCAGAGGAAGTCTATCATTTACAACTTGCAATGTGTAGAACTCTCTATACGGGGTTATACTGCTAGCTACAAAGCAATTTTTGCAGACATCTACAAAAGAGTTTATTATGATTCAAACCATATTTACATACCTATCCTCAAACAAACTCTTTCAGTCTATAAATATTGATTCTATCATCAAAAGCAAATGATTCAAAGAGTGAACAAAATAGAGTTATCAATTTAGACTGATTCTAAAATGATCAAACTAACAAAAAAAACATTTTTGCAGAGCAGCAAAACCCTTATATGCCATCTCCTTGCCAATTATGTATACCAACTCTGAGATGTCACAACAATGGCAAATTCCTGGACTCCACTGCAATACAATTTCACATGAAGAGCAGCCAAAAAAGGCTGAAAAATAAGGGAAAAGGGGTATTCACTTATATGACTGCTCCCATTTCACAGGCTGCAACCATAAATACTATAGTACTTAATGTGTGACAGTTTTTGGTACAGATATACTTAAATCATTGGAACTCCTAGCATTCTGAAATACAGAACTAAGATACACTTGGCATTTTCACATCACTCTTAGAACACATCATATAGATCTTGACTAAAATGCTTATTGTCCTGGTACTATCCGACTATACCAATTTTATACATTGACTCAGACACTTTAGAAAATCTGCATTTGATAATTATTTTGCCTTGACCTTAGAATGCCTTTTTCCTGTGAGTTATAGTTTTCTTGTTTTAAACCTGCCAGTAACTTACCTGTAGATAGTTAAATACTTACCTTTATAATCTGCTCTCACTCTTTCTGTGTGGCCTATATTTATCTGATTTCTGGTTAACAGAGCACAGAGCACTATGCTGGCAACCAAGATGGATGCATGTCAGTCAATCTCTAGGGCTCGGAAAATGAGTTAGTATTAAAAGTGCTTTAAGGTTCTGTCACTAATATGACAACACATTTTAAGCAGTTTGCATGTTGAAATGCTCTCTTCATATTTTGCATGTTTATTTGAAGTTTTGTATATATATTTTAAGTCCAAGCTAAACTGGCTAGAACACATACAAAGCACTGCATAAATTATATCAAGGTGTTATTTTAATTGGTTAAGTAAATACATTTTTAACAGCTGTTCTCAAGAAATCTTTGTAAAGCCAAGGAAAAAGACGTAAAATTTTAATTCTTTTAATAAACTGCCCAAGTTTTTTACCTCTGAGCTTGTTAATGGTATTTTTTATGCATTGATGCACTGGAAACTATCTTTTGTACTTAGATATATATACTAGGATGCCATCTGTTTATTTTTTTTCCTGCATATTTAGGTTTTACCTCCATGTTTCTACTGCAGAAGATCTGGTGGCTCTGTGGAATTTAGGTTTCTCTTTGTTCCTCCACACTTCAACCCCATTCAGACCTTTGTACCATTACAGTACAGCAGTGGAAGCAGGCAACATGCAACAATCAATTAGTAGTGGAACGATGTCACTCCTTTGAGAATTATCTACATTTTTACATGAAAGATATTATTGAATTATAGCTGCAACTGCATTTAATAAATATTTCAGGTACTAAGGGAAGTACCAATGCATTTTCCCCAGACTCTAAAAACTGTAAATATGCCTTCTCCTTTGCATTCTCTTAATACTTGTAACACATTTTTTGGATCCAAAAATCTGCTTTTAATTCACATGATGTAGCATATTGCACTATGCACTGCTAACAGTATGTATCTGACATCACTCACATTCTTAACAGGAAGGCAAGGCTGAGGCTGTCAGTTTCACTGAATTCTTGATAAAATCTCATAATTGGCAGCACATACTGGGTCTGACCTGTACTCTTGTCTATTTGGCATGAAATTATCTGCCTTGATTTAAAACTTAGCTGCTTCAAATATGTTGCACGCTGTCACACATTCTTGACTTCACAGTAACTATGCTGTCACTCTTGACATACTGGGCAGTAATTTAGTTATTTTATTTTAACAACTCCTATAGGTATGCCAGCAAAAATATCCAAATGCTGTCATGCTGCTGAGACTACACCATCAAAGGAATTTAGAATTATTTTTATTTTATTTTAACAACTCCTATAGGTATGCCAGCAAAATATCCAAATGCTGTCATGCTGCTGAGACTACACCATCAAAGGAATTTAGAATTATTAGCTTCTCTGTTGCTAATTTTCAGTTTTAAATCAACTGCTTGTTAACCACAACAGATTACAGAATTATTATTCATATTTCAAAACAATGGTTCAGAATTTATCATACTACCGTGATGAAAATGATAATGCTAAATTCTGCTCAAACCTCAAAATAAGAAAAGTCTAAAATGTATAATAAGCATATATGATTTTTGCACAAAAAACTGTTATCATATATATATATATATATACACACACACCACACACACACACACACACACACACACACACACACACACACACACACACACACACACACATACACACACACACACACACTCACAACACACACACACACACACACATATATATATATATATATACACACACATACCACACACACACACACACACACACACACACACACACACACACACACACACACACACACACACACACACACACACACATATGGTTGCAGTTTGTAAGAGCAAACACTCATAAGCTTGAATGCTCTTACTCAGTTGTTTTTAGGCTTTTTGACTGCTTTCTTTGTGAGACCACAAAGCCGAGCGGTCTTAAAGTTGGCCCTTACTCTGCTATTGTGCAGTCTTGCTGTTGGTATTTATAATATGCTGGGGAGGGTTGCAAGGGGGGGCATACCCAGCCTGTAGTAGAGGCCCATAGGATTTATAGAAATTACCTCTTACTGACATACCAGTGTTTCAGCTACATGGCTTCTGAATGTTCACTATTTTTCACTTTTCCCTTTTTAAGTCTTTATGGGTACATATGGGGTCATCTGCATATATCCCATGGACCTCCCCATCAGGAGGTTTAAGGTTTTAAACAGTGAAGACTTAAGCTTGGCTGGGTCTCTCATGCAGTTTTTACTGAATGGTTTGTCAGTGTGACCTTTCCTCCCTTGGTTTGGATGTTATTTGGGATATTTTGCAGGCACCCTAAAGTTTAACAACATCAAGCGTGATTTTAAGATCTGTGTTTCTTAAGTATAGTCAAACAATCACCTTTTACTGTATTGATAAGTAAAAAAAGATTGAAACGTGCGTCTAGAGATAGATGGGTTTGGTGTTATTGGCTTGAATGTACCCATAAAGACTTTTTTAAAATGTTCTGCTTATAAAATGTCTGGTAAACTTTTACCGTAGGATGAGGTATATAAGGTTCAAATTAAAGAGCTAATAAGTTCATACAAATAAAGTTGAAATAAAATAGCTAAATATACCATGGGAGATGCATGGAGTAGCCAACTAACTTGACCATGACAAACTAGAGAAACACCTATATAAATATAATTGAAAATCTCCCTTTATCAAGGCATCAAAGAAGAGATGAAGATCTTCCACTAAATACAAACATGTGCACCCTTGCTTCAGCACTTCGCTATAAGTTAAACAGAGAGTTTAGCTAGGTTCTGAAACACTTAGGCTGGAATTCTCTCTCAGATTAGAAAGTACATAGAATATAGCATGACTGCAAATCTTACTTCACAAGACCATTCATAGGAATCATAGGAAGTTTTAGTTTATTGGGTCCTGTGACTGTTATGCCTTGCCAGTACCTATCCTAGTCTGTACCTCCCTTCTTGAGGAGGGCTATGCCACTCATGCCCAAGTTGAATTTATGAATACCCATCAAATTATTCAGGTCCAACTTGAAGAAAGATAGTGTAACACACTGCATTATGTGCATGGGGAGTGTATTCCAGAGGTGAGGAAGAAGCCGAGTAAAAAAATCTGTATCTCCACCTTGTTCTATCAATTTGCTGAAGCAGGTTTAGCTCTTTTGTTGTAGTATTTGTGGGACTATTTGATTTATGAAAGTACAAGAAATCATAAATGATTCATAAATGACTGGGTCCGTGATTGCTCAAAAGGCAAGGTATAGATCTCTTCTGAGTAGCCTATACGATACAGAAAAGAGAGGCAGTGCTTCTTGCCTTTTCTGATAACAGGTATTTTAAGCCTCTTATCCTCATTGTTAGGAAGCTCTGGGGCCTTTCCAACTGTTTGATATGTCTGATGAGGTACATCCCAAAGGAGTCATTGTATTCTATAATTGGTCTGATCAGTGTTGAATGCAAGGGGACAATAACCTCTTTTAATATGGATAATATTCCATTGGCAATCAGCTGTGCTAAGTAGAAGGCTATCTTGTCAACATTTGCTACATGTTGGTCAAAGGAGATAGAATTATCAATCCAGATTCTCAGGTCTCTAACTACATTTTCATTTTTAAAGTGGGATTTTATCAGTGCTATATTCTCTGGGAATGATTTGTCTGTCCAATGTGACAATGATGCATTTTTCAGCATTTAATTTAAGACTATTTTGAATAAACAAGACATTTATAACTGTGAGTTCCTGCTTAAGGATATCTATGTCAGTGGGGGAATTAGGCAAAAATTCCCAATTTGTAGACATTCACAAACTTGATTAGTCACGGGTCTTGGTTTTTAGTCTGTAAATCACAGAAGTAAATACTGAACAAATGCGGTCCCAGCACTGAGCCCTACGAGACACCACTGGACACATTCATGTTCTCTGATGCTACTTCTGCCCCCCACACCATTTGGGATCAGCCTTTAAGCCACTTTGCTGTAAATTTCACCACATAGGGATTCCATTTGTAATGCTTTTAGTTTATTAATTATGCTAGTATGGAGGATGGCAGCAAATGTCTTGACCACATCAAGGTACATTATGTGCACAGTGTGAGGATTTACCTTTTACAAAAGTAAATTGTTGTGTATCTAGATTGATGAGATTTTTGATGTTGATTTTAATCAAGTATATTATGATGTGTTCTATGGCCTTACAAATGTGACCAGTTAGGCTGATGTGCCAATAGCTTCTGATGTTAATAGTAGATCCACCTTTATGGAGTGGCATCACCAGTGTTCTCTGCCATATTTCTGTTACTGAGCCTATAACCAGACTTGGGTTAAATATCTTAAGGAGAAGTTCCACCGGGACTTCTTTGGTACTATTTATCAAACAGCCATGTATGTTATGTTACCCACGGAGGTAGTGTTCTTAGTCTTTGATAACACTTGCAGCACATGCACTTTAGCAATGATGGGGAGGGGGATTGAGAGCTATGGGGATCATGAGCGTTTGGAGAGTAATCTCAGGAGTGGAATTTACACTAACTTTCTAGGATATTGGCAATGTCCACTAGGTTTGAGTAAGTTTTGTAATTTAATATGAGTTCTGCGCATTGTTGAGTGCTGTTTATAAGTTTTTTAACATAACTAAAGAACTACTTTTAAATGTCAACTGAGTTAAGGGGATGCCTTAGTATATCTAATAGTCTTTTTAAAATTCTTAGTCAAATTCCTAATATTTTCCTTGATTTAGGAATTCTTACATTTGCTGGATAACCTAATACTTTTATTTTCCTTTTGCTGTAGATTTTATTTATGTTGGTGGAAAACCAGGATGGTTTGGTTTTAAAAAAATCCTATTATATTTGGATCTGGAAGGGAATGATGATTTTATGCATTTATGTATGTGAATATAAAACTCCTTGGTGACTTTGTCTCCTAGGGAAATGCTTGGGCTGATGTTATAAGTGAATGTCGAGACTTTATGAAACAATTTAAGGAGATTTGTGCACTTAAGTCTTTGAATTCTAGTATATTGATTCCAGGAAGTTTAGATAGTTTGAGTGAAAAGGTAGCAACCTTAGCTAATGGTCTAATTTAATAAGAGAAGTAGTTACTAGGAGAGATGTGCATGTTGATAATACATGTGTAACTAGCAGGTCGAGTATATTTTGTCATCTTGCTGGGCTAGTAGCGATCTGTGTGACAGACTTTTTATTTATTAGGTTATAAGAGATCTGGGAACACAGCCTGATAGCTACCTTTCTTTTGACCACCACATTGCCACTGTGGTCAGAAAGTCCTTTTATGTGACACATCTCATTGCTAAGGATTTTGCATCCAGGAAGAAAGAGGACATTGTCTCCCTCTACTCTTCCCTCATTAGGCCAGTCATCAAGTACAATGCCCCATTTGGCATGTACCTCGCTAGACACCTGCAACAACTGGACAGGCCATAAAAGTACCTCACAAAGAGGATCCTAAGACTTGAACACTTGTCCTATATGGACAGACTCAAAAAACTCAAGCTATTCTCTGTCTCATATTGCCTTGTCTGACCCAGCTCTGTTAAAATGCTACATCTAAAGAAATCCCAAATGCTCCGCACCACATGCTCCAGAGACCTCAACCTCATTACCACAATCAATAGAACATGCTGGAGGGGACAGGTTCATAACCCAGAGACTGCCCATGCTATGGAATAGACTTCCCATACATGTCAAACAGGGCACCTCACTGGCCCTCTTCAAGAGAAATCGTGATGAGTGGATGGAAAATAGAAAGTTCACCCTGGGGATCACTTCAGTGGCTCTACTTTACAGAGACACTGAGATCTAAGGTCAGGTGGCACGATGCCAGGGTAATCCTATGGGCTAGGCTTGTAAAGGGTCCAGGGCCATTAGCCTAGTACACACCTATGAACCTATAAAAGATCAGAGCAAATCCTATGTTGGTGGTGTAGGTACTTTAGTCAACTGATGGGTACTTAAAATTGTTGTTTAGAAATCTGACATTGAGTGGTGGCAACTTAATTTGATTCAGTTTTGATATTGATATGTTTGCTATGTTGGAATATTCATTAAATTAACTTTTCTTAAAAAGACACTTTATTGCAGCAAAGACTTTAGCCAATATGCAGAAGCCTTTAATGAAAGGTGCAGACTATCCTTTACAAAGCAAAGTAGTACTGTCAAGCATTTCCATCGATGCTGGATGTCCCTAGAATAACGTCAATTTCATAGACAAGTGTTGAAGCCAGTCATCTTTTTCCAATGAAAGGGGAGATTCAGCTCAGTATCAGGGGGCCTGCCTGCATTTCTGTCATGCACAGAGAGCTCACACATGTTTCATTGCATCTCCTTCAGCATTTTTCACCCCAAATCATTCACTCCCACATGCACAACTACCATGTCAAAGTTATATTTGTCTTGTGCAAAGGTCCTAAGGTCCGAATAGGCATCTGAGATCCTGGCACCTGAAAGACAGCTGTGTTTTAATGTTTGAATTTAACTTTTACTGAGACTTAGTCCTTGCAGGCCTAGGTGGTTTAGTTAAGGATTTCTTTACATTGTCAGCATATGGCATTACATTACATTATGTGTAAGGGTTGGGTGCATAGCATGAGTATTGTATCTTTTTGGTGAAAGTGAGGCCACCATACCTGTTAAATACTTGCATTTCTCACCAACAAAGTTAATTGCATTTAATTGGGATGAATTATATTTGAGAATAAGGCAGTTGTTGCACTGCGTTAAGAAACCTAATGCTACAAGGTTAGTAAAAGAGAAGACACAACTAGGCTTACCTTCCATGTTGTCCAGTGTGAAGTAAGATTTTATTGAGTTCACAGAGAAGTTGTAGAGTTTAAATAAAAGAGATTTATACACTATTGAGAGGGGTACTTGGTTGGTTAAGGGGTACTTGATGCAGTTATATCTGCATGTCTATTTAAGTAAATGCGTAACTTAGGTAGTTATGCGACTATGAAAGCACAGCTGGGATCCTTATTTAACAACAGTGTGGAGTAAGTGGTAGTGGCTGTGGGCAAAGATGCTTCACAGTAGTGTTGAGCTATTTGTTGTGGATGTGGGCTAAGTTTAGCAATGTAGTGCTACTAAGGCTATGAGCTACTTTTAAAGTGTTAAGTTCATGGCTCTGCATACTATGCATTTATGGACAGATTACTACAGCTGTACATAGCAGGAGTCAATTGCTGATCAGATTTGGGTGAGTTGAGTTGGGTTATATTAGGTACAGTTACAAGTGAAAGTGCCCGTGTCTATGGAGAGCATATTCCACGAAGTACAGCTCTGCCCAGTAAAAAGATTTCAAACAGAGAAAATGAAAGAGCCAATGAAAAACAGCTCAAGCTCTAACCAATACTGTTTATCCTCCCAGAACTGCTGCAAAAACCCTCACTGTTACTAAGTCTGATCACCATAATGACTCACGCACCTAACCAAAACTATCTGTTTACTGTAAGTATGAAAAGTGACTAAAACATATCAAATAAATACAGCAACACTGATTAGCCTACTATATAACACAGAAGCCACTTGAAATGGAATAAAAACTGTAAAACTAATTCAATTAATGCACACTGCTTCAAATTCAGAGAAAAAAACAGTACAACTGTAAATAGCTAGACACAACACAGAGCACTCTTGAAAATGTTGCTTCAATAAAATGTTTTCATTTAACAGCTTCTACTTTAGATTCAGAAAAAACTCAGAAAATACTGAAAAATTGACAGGAACCACTGATTTAAATAGACAACTTCAAGAGCAGTAGAATACATATATGTTCCTGTTTCCTGAATGCAAAAATGGAGTCAAAATCTACTTTGATTTTAACTTATGCATAGGTGTTTCAGCTTCCAAGAGTGTTTAAGGCATTATGATGAATAGACTTCATTGCCGCGTAGAACCACTACTGTGCACTTAGACAGTGAGCTTCAGAGTACCATATTCTCATATGGCAGCTCATGGGAGGAATGTCTAAGTAAATGACCATCCCGCTGCATTACCCAGTTAGGGGACTTGTATTCAGGAGTCATAATTCACTAAACAACACAAATACTGGGAAGAACAGGGATTCATAAATGTAAATGTGTGCTATATTCTTGTGACACACATCTTTGCCTTTCAGTTGCGGGAATCTGTGCATCATGAATTGGAGCTGCTTAACCCTACAAGAAAATCAAAGCAGGTTAGTCATGCTGTGTGTAAATGAGAGTATATATGTGTGTATGCATGGATTCTTTTGTGTGCCACTGTGTATGTAATATCACTGCATGTCTCTGCAAGAATAGCTATTGTGTGCCGCTGTGTGTGTGTGTGTTTGTGTGTGTGTGTGTGTGTGTGTGTGTGTGTGTGTGTGTGTGTGTGTGTGTGTGTGTGCGTGTGTGCGCAAGTGCACGTGCCTGTCCTTGAACTGGGGGTGGCTGTGCCTGAATGTCACCTCTTAGTGGTAGGTCATCTTTTGCACAGTTGTTCCTGTTTCAACTGCACAGTGGAAGAATTCATAATCACGTTCATTCCTGAGTGAAAATCGTGCCAACAGTGAAGGGCAATTTGCACTGCAGCACCATTTGCTATGAATACCATAGTGTAAAAAATGCATGATTAACACTTACTTCAAGAGTAAGTACCAAATGTAGTTCAAACCAACAAAAAAGAGTTCTACGGCAGATACATACAGGAGCTTCTAGTGAGAACCTGAGAAAATACAGAAACCAATAGAAATACATGAGCAAACTTCCTTTTATCAAGGCATCATAAGAGATATGTGCATTTCATCAGAAAGTATAAATAGGGAGACAAATATGCAATAAGACATGAGGGGCATGCATGGTACTGTTAGTATCGTACCCACATTGGTGTGATGCATGAGCCCAAAGGGCATGCAAAGTATCTGTTAATATTCTGCAATATAGTCATAAATGGGATATCCAGCCACAGGAATGACAGAATTCAGACGCAAGACATATGGATTAGAAACTCACACCACTATGGGTAGTTCATTGCATATGAATGTATACCAGCTCCTATTTCTATATTATTAACAGAGTGATAAATTAAATTTCTGCTTAGTGCTCTGATAGAATAAGTCTCATCTACAAAATGCTAAACTTAGAAGTATTTATGGAAGCATCTACTGTTAACTATATACTGGAATTCTCATTTTATGTGTAGATGATAAGTGTAGATTGTCATACTTAAGGATATGCTTTGCTTCATAAAGTACTGTGCCGTGACCGTACAGCATAAGTAGAGATAGAATTACAGAAATGTGGAAAATGCAGTGCTGTTCATTACACTTTGCAGCAATGGTATGCTCCTTCTGGGATGAGGTAGAAACAAATGCAAATGTGAGTGCTGATGGGTAGAGGTTGTGAATGATATGAATGCCATCAATGGATATGCCATCTGACATCTGAGCCACTAGCAAGTTACAGATATGAGGGACTAAACTAAAAAATAGTTCACATGATATATGACCACTGGATCATTATGGCCAAGCTAAATGTGACCGATGATGAAACCATACTTGTGGCACTGTTGCCTGACGTGGCCCTGACTGGTATTGAAGGTGGCCTGGATGATGGCACTCCACAGCATATGGGCAGGTAAACATTAGCACAACTATTATAAACTTGTACATGTGACTCTTGTGTAATGAATGTGTTTCTGTGTGTTACTGTTATCCATGAATATCCATAACTGTTGTGTGACATGAGGAAAGAAATTAAAGTAATGTGGAGAAGTGGTGGAATGCTGAGATAACAAAGGATATGTCACTTTCTACAGTGCCTACAGAATCAGGTGTGTCTTATCTAGCTAACCTACAAACACAGTCATCATTACGCAGTATCTAATTCTGGTTTAATCATAACATGTCATTGTCAGTCACATGGTCAAACCATGCTAGATCTGTAGTCTACTTAAAACTGTACATGCCCAGCCCTCAGGGCTTGTACCAAGTGAAGAAGGAGGTCCCTTGTGAGTTCAACAACTTTTCATATTATAAAGTTGACTTTGAGTAAGTGCACAATGCATTGCCAAAGTCTGCTGCTGTTGTTGATGGCAAGCATACAGAAACTTGTGATACCAACAGCACACATGTGGGTAATGCTAATGTTGTACTTTGAAAGGATAATCCAACCCATAATACATGAAACAGTATACATGGATGAGGAGACACAGTATTCACAGCTGGTGGCTACTGAAGTTGTGTACCCTGACAGTGAGGTTACAGAGATACAGAGCATTCCTGCCTTTGACAGTGTTACATGCAGTGTGCAGTGGGCTCACCTTATGCCAATGTATAACAGCTGTTCCAAGCACTAGTGCATAGAACGCTGTTATACTAGTGTATAACAGCTGCTCCATGCACTAGTGTCTAGTGAGGGTGCAACCATTTCTGTAGCTAGCAAGATATTGTCGCAATATACAGCCATATGGTAAGACAGTCAACTGGCAAATATGTCAATCACTTGTGCACTGGCATGCATTAAGCATGTTTAGACCAGGCATGTGCAAGTGGACAAACAAACACATGCAGAGAAAATGGTGTCAGCACACTACATGTTGCATGAATTGCTTATCTGTACTACAGCATATCACTTCAATATGTCACAGCTGTTTAAGCTATACTACAGCATTTCACTTTACTGTTCCACATTAGATTATATCTGTACTAGAGTATATAACTTCACTGTGTCATATTTGTTTATCTGTAGAGTATATCACTTCAGTGTCACATTTGTTTATCTGTACAAGAGTATATAACTTCACTGTGTCACATTTGTTTATCTGTACTAGAGTATATCACTTTGTCAAATTTCATCTGTACTAGAGTATATCACTTTACTATGTCACATTTGTTTATCTATACTAGAGCATATCACTTCACTGTGTCACACTTCACTGATTTCCTTAAACTGGGAAAATAACTTGAAACTGTAATAAAAATACATTTTGTTGAAGTGCAAACCCCCTGTGGGGACCTTAAACTATCCGTTCCCCTTTACTTTACACACACACACACACACACACACACACACACACATATATATATATATATATATATATATATATATATATATATATATATATATATATATATATATATGGGTCCCCTTCCCTTGGTCGATTTTTCAGAAAGTCGACTTTTATATGGCCGAGACACCTCTATGCTGCTTTGTGAGGAATGGTGTGCACCTCTCCCTTCTAGGCTTTCAAATATTAACAAAGATATTGTCCTTTCCCATAGTGCCTTTTTAGGCAATAACAAACTGAAAGTACTAATGACAAAGCAAATTGAAACCAAGAAAATCTAAAGGTGTTACTGCTCAATTCTAGGGGTCTAAACAAGAAAATTTACTCCCTACAATCTCTCTTCATCCTAGAGAATGCTGACATCTGTGCTGTCACTGAGACATGGTTTAGTGCAATGGAAGGCACACTATAATGCCGTCCACACATGTAGACCAGCTACTACACAGAGAGGGACTAAAGGAAGAGGTGTCCCAATTTACATAAAAAATAGATATACCTCAAGATTGATCAAACAGGACAATGCACTTGAGTTCTCCACATTCAAATCACCATAGGTAAAATCCCATACCACGTCCTTGCAAGCTATAGGTCCCACTATATGACCCAGGAAACCCATAACACACATTAAACTTATTGGAAACACTCATCATCCAACCCAATACCAGAATCATGGATGACTTTAATTACCACGCTATTAACTGTGAATCATATATGACACCAAACATGCAGGCACAGAGATTCCTGGATTTTGTAAACACAAATTCCCTAGACCAGATTGTCAATACGCCAACTAAGGGTGCAAACATATTGGATCTGCTCCTGACTAATAAGAGAGTGTTGCACAACCTTTTGTCTTCTTTGAAGTAAAAATAAAACCCAAAACCCCAGCTAACCCTGGAATGTTAAGGAACTACTGTAAGGCTAACTTCTTATTATTAAGTGATAACCTGGCAAAAATGCAAGCCCCTGCAAACCTTGAGAACATGGCTGCCTTCACCAAACTGTTCACAAAAACCCTATACAACCATATTAATAGCTGCACAGATTCAGCTGTACCCACCAAGAGGAAGTACAGAACAAACTAAAAAAAAAGTCATCCTGGTAGAATCACAACATCAATAGGCTGTATAAAAGAAGGAAGAAAATCATGGCAAACATTAGGAGGTGTAGCACCAAAAAGGTTAAAAATACTCTAATAAAATTAAACAAACAACTCAGAGGGAAAATAAAGGCTACTAAAGCCAAATCTGAGGTAAATTTGGCCTCCCTGGTCAAGGACAACCACAAGGTATTCTTTAGCTATGTCCTCAACCTCAAAAGAAATACTAACAGAGCTCATTGTTAATGGAGCCACCTATACTGAGTCAGAAGATATAGCAAACCAACTGGCAGACAAATGCAGTTCTAACTGCACTCCTCTCTCCTTCTCAACCTCCACTCATGAAATACCATCAAATATAACCTCTCCTTCTATCACTAGGGAACAGGTCCTTAATGCTCTCTCTAACCCAAGAACACTGCATTGATGGGCACAGATATTCCAAGATGCCTTCTAAATAGTTTGAAACAAGACCTAACAGGCCATCTGGAATTAGGTCTATATTATAACATCGAAATCTACAAAGATCGAATGTTATAATATTGAACCCTAATCACCAAAATCCGCAAATATTGAACAGTCAGAATAGCGATTTTTTTTCCCAGGGAAAAAAAATCTCTATTCCGAGAAACATACACACAACACAAACTCACACAAAAAACAGGAATCCACACACATACACTTAAAATCCAACACCTAAACCTAAACCTAAACTAAACTTTACATACACTACTAGCTATCCACTTATCTTAACCCAACCCTAACCCTAAGGTCTGTCACTATCGCACACTCACCTCACCCACGCCATAACACTAACTCACCTAACCCACCCCCTAACCCTAACCTACACACAACCACGCACTTACCTGAACCCGACCCATAATGTTCCAACATATCGAACTCTGACAACAGCGAAGCCACAGCAACAGCCCACCAAATTCTTTCCCTGGGAAAGAATTTGGTGTCCTGCACCTTCTCTGTTTTTTGCGTTCGACAAAACTGGTTCGATATTATAACATTCGAACTTTATAAAATTCAATGTTATAATATAGACCCTCTGGAATTGTATTTAACTGTAACCTCCAAGCACACTTTCTGCCTTGTGAATGGAGAATAGCAACAGTCATCCCAGTACACAAAGATAAGCAATCTGTAGACCCTGGAAAGTACAGACCCATAAGTTTTAGTAGTCTCATATGCAAGGTCATGAAAAGAACTATCATGAAAATGATCAATAATGACATAGGAACCTCTAAACACTGGACCCAACCCAATTTGGTTTCTTCAAGGGCAGGTCATGCCTACTCAGCCTGCTGGACTACACAGGATCTGCTGGAAAGACAGGTTTGTATCCCAGAGACTATCCCTTCTCTGGATCAGGCTCTCTGTCCATGTGAAGCAGAGTTCCTCCCTAGCCCAATTCAAGTGTACTGGATAGTTGGACGGGGAACAGGAAATTCATCCCTAGTTCGGCATCTATGTGTGTAATGGACATAAGCAGCCTGTAAATAAGTCTCCTCCAGCCCCTGCTTGTAAACGTTCCATCTCCCAAGCCCCTGCTTTCACTTATAAGGGTGATATGAGATGGAACACAGGAAATAGCAATAAACAAATTAATCCAACTTCGGGAAAAAAGTTTAATGCAGAGCTTTTGGGTAAACCACCCTTATTCAGTTCTAATAAAACAATGTTAAAATACAAGCTTTAAATAGGAGCACATAATGTCACATGATCACAGTTGGTTTATCAAAACCGCCACCCCCCCCCATTTTACAAGACTTTTAAAACAATATTACTATTTTTGTAAAAATATTCATAAATTCTCCATCTGTCTTCTAACTAAAATGATTTTAAACTGACTGTATTGCTTAAACCAGGTGTTAAATCAGCACCCAGCCTAACTATCCATGCTCAAGACTATGTGTTTACTTAATGCATTAGTGTTGGTACTTCTACAAATTTCTGACTCATGCTCTACTATTCCCACTCTTAATTTTATTGTGGTCTTACCCACATAAAATGATGGACATTTCTGACATGTTGCTAGATAGATCACGTTAACTGTATTACAGTTTGCTGAGCAATAAGTCACATATTCTTTATGGGTTACAGGATGTTTAAATACATTTCCCTTAACAAAAATATCCTCACAACAGCTGCAATTCATACATTTAAATGAGCCAGGTCGACCTATAACACTCTTTTTACTGATACCCTAAGATCATTATAACACAACTTTCTCATCAAATTTCTTAGATTTTTATGTGCAAATTTAGGCTTGTCACCCAAAATTTTCTGCAATTCTGACATCGCCATCAAAATAACCCAGTTTTTCCCTATAACTTTTTTACATATTTAATTCTTACGTTATATGTGTATGCTTTTATCAAAGATTTGTGGATGACTGTTTTCTTATTTGGAATGGCACCCAGGGAGAACTGGAGGAATATGTACTGTATTTGAATGTTTCCACTGATTTCCTGAAATTTAAAATGTTTAGCTCAAATGAAAAAATTGTATTTTTAGATGTAGAATTACAGATGAAGAACAAAAAGATCGAGACAAGTGTACATATAAAGGAAGTTTGGGTTAATCGCTATGTCAACACACATAGTATGCATGCACCTCACGTCTTTAATGGTACTATTAAAGCACAATTAACTAGAGTTAGTAGGTTAAACACAGATGATAAGAAATTAGAGGAATAAATTAATGAGATGATTAACGAGTTTCATGATAGTGGGTATAGTGAGGATCTTGTAAAAGCGACATGTGATGAGATATATTGAGACAGGACTAATAGTATTAAATCACCTTTCTTAGCAGATGGAATTAATAACAATCCACCAAAAAGGAAAAATAGTACAGTTAGGTATGTCACCACATATAATGTAAGAACTGAAGATGATATTAGCAAGTCATTTGATGCACTAGGATATGATGCTTTGTGGGAGATCATGGAGAAATACGGAACAGGTAATAGAGTTAGGAAAGTGTGAACATCAGCGTATCAAAGCAATAGAGTGAGAGAATAAGGGAATGGGTGGCTGAGTAAAGAAATATGCATGAAGTGTGGTATAAAATAAGGATGTGCACTGATAATGAAAACGATGGAGAGTGAAATAGCTTATAAAATGAAAGATGCTAGATATGTGATGCAAAAGGGGTGGTGATTTTACTAGTTTTAATGTATGTAGATGACATATTTGTAGTTACTAAGAACAAAATATGGATGAGGGAAGTGTTGGTTTGTCTGAATGGAAGCTTAGAGCAAATGGGAATTACTTTAGTTGAATAAAGATAGAAGTAAAGCATTAGGTGATGTAGTGAAAATTTGGCTTGTTTATTTTTCATTGAATGAGGTGCCTTTGCTCAGGATAGAATTTGGGAAAAAAGATATAGCAATGGGCAATGGGAGGGTTTGATAAAAGAAATGAAAGAATAGTCAAGTCAAAGTGAAGTCAAAGTAAACTTTGTTGTCATTCAGATTGTACAACTTGTGCATCAGTGAGTGACATTTTGTTACTCCTTCTCAATTGGAGGCATTTTCATACACAGACAATTAATTACAACAACTACTACAGACATGACATACATTATTGTCTTAGACCCTTAACTAACTATACATAAAAATTGCACAGAAAGGGAATCATTATTGCACATTTAGGATTGCTGTAATCAGTATTGCACATTTAGGATTGCATAAAAATACGAATTAAGAGAATCTCATTGGGATTATTGCACAAAAGTTATTGCACAAAAATAAGTGATACTACTGCTGGGAATTCCAACAGCCTTTTCAGGGTTCAGAGTTCAGCATAGTGTTGAGTTAGTATGAGTTTAGTAGTCTGATGGCCTGTGGTAAAAAGCTCTTGTTGTATCAGGCTGTTTTGCATTTCCACTGCGATAGCATTTACCAGAAGATAAATAGGTGAACAATCCATGGGCAGGGTGGGTAATTTCTCTGCTAATCTTGTTGACCCTACTACGACATCGCAACAGGTCTATTCTTGGATCGCAGGGAGTGTAGTTCCAATGATTTTCTCTGTTACCTTAACCCCTTTCTGAAGGGCCTTTTTGTCCAAGGTGGAACAGTTACCGTACCAGGCTGTGAGACTGTTGGTTAGCATACTCTGTATTGTACCTCTGTGAAAGGATAGTAAGGAATGGAGAGGGGATTTTTTCCTTTCTCGTCTTTGGCAGGAAATGAAGGCGTTGATGTGCTTTCTTTACAATGGTAGTAGTATTAATGTTCCATGTCAGGTCATCTCTGATATGTACCCCCGGGAATTTTGTGCTTTCTACTCTCTCTACTATTTCATTGTGGATTGTTAGTGGAGAGTATGTTTTATGCCTTTTACTGAAGTCGACAATGATCTCTTTGGTCTTGTTCATGTTTCGTGAGAGACTGTCATGGTCGCACCAGATGATGAGTTGACTAACTTCCTCTCTATAGGCTGATTAGTCATGGTTGCTGACTTGATTATGTGATTTGACTTGAACTTGGCTGTGCAGTCATGACCCCCAAGGTGAACAACAGAGGGCTCAGTACACAGCCCTAAGGAACCCCCATATTCATTGTGATGCTCGCGCAGGTGCTATTTCCAATGCGTACTGTCTGAGGTCTGTCTGTGAGGAAGTCCAGTATCCAGTTGCATAGGGCTGTGTTTATTCCCCGTTGGTCAAGTTTCTTTATCAGGTGTTGGGGGATCACTTTGCTGAAGGCAGAGCTAAAGTCTATGAACAACGTTTGCACATAACAATTCTTGTTTTCCAGGCAGGCCATGGATACCTGAAGCGTCATTGAAATAGCATCTTTTGTGGATCGATTTGGTTGATATGCAAACTGTAATGGACCTAAGGATTCAGAGAGACTGAATGTTACATGGTCCTTGACCAGCTTCTAAAAGCACTTCATTACTATTGAGGTGAGTGCTATTTAGTCTATATGAGTGCTATAGTCATTTAGGTCCGACCATGTGGACTTCTTTGGGATAGGTATTATAGGTGAAGTTTTAAAGCATTTTGGTACAATAGCCTGACTTAGTGAGATGTTGTAGATATCTGCAAGAACATGTGTCAGCTGCTCAATATATTCTCTAACCAGCCATCCCTGGATGTTGTTGGGTCCAGCCGCCTTCCTTGGGTTAACCCTGTGCAGAGGTCTTCTAACATCAGTAGGGTTGAGATGCAATACTTCATCCCCTTGACTGGTACAGACTTTCACTGCAGTTGTGTTATTTTTTTCCTTAAACCTGTTGAAGAACATGATTAGTTTGTTGAGGAAGTCAGTATTGTCATTGCACTGTATTGACGTGGGCCTGTAATCTGTGATGGATTGTATGTCTTGCACATTCGCCTTGAGTCTCTGAGGTCTTTGAAGAGTCAGCATAATGGGTAGATGATCTGAATTATCAAGCTGTGGGCAAAGGTTTGCCCCAAATGCCTGTTTGACATTGGTGTACACCTTATCTAGTACATTGGCACCTTTCTTAGCAAAGTCTATGTGCTGGTAGTAGTGCGGTAGAACTGTTTTCAGATTAGTCTGGTTAAAGTCACTAGCTATGATATAGACACAATCAGAGTTTTTGTTCTGCATTTCGCTGATTGACTGGTACAGTGTGACCAGTGCTTCATTTGTGTTTGCACTTGGAGGAATATATGCAGCTGAGATGATAATAGCTGAGATTTCCCTTGACAGGTAAAAAGGGCTACATTTTATTGTCATGAAGTCTATATTCTCAGAGCAGTGGGTTGAGACATTCTCACAGTTTGAGCACCAGTTGTTGTTTAAGCAGATGTAAACTCTACCTTCCCTGGATTTGCCACTAAAGGCCGGACATCTGTCTGCTCTTGATAATAATAGCCCCTCCACATGAACAGTACTGTCAATGATACCAGTATTTAGCCAGGTATCTGTACAAATGAACATACAACAGTTTCTTACCTCTCTCTAGATATTAAGGTCCAATCTTAGGCAGTCCATTTTGTTTTCCAGGAATCAAATGTTTGCTAGCATGATAAATGGGAGTGCAGGTCTGTAATGGTTTCCTTTCAGCCTGACATAGATACCAGCTCTAGTTCCTCTTTTCCTGGATATTTGACATGTCTTCTATCGTCTCTTCCTTTCTGGTGCAATGTACATTGAATTTGAGCACTCTGAGTCTAGACTAGACAAGATCCCTATCTCACAGGCCCTAGAGAAAGCAGCCTTGTAAAAGCCTGCACACCAAGCCCATACAC